>NW_019722428.1:163263-209670 GCF_002891405.2 Cryptotermes secundus | reverse complement strand
GTCTGCTTTTACCGGTTCTCACGGTCTCTTCGCTTGCAGATTTCTTATATTTTTTCTTCTACCCTGAAGATGGAGGCGATACGTTCCTCCGAAACGTCGGTTAACACCACATATATACGATGCCAAATCCCAGAAGACTGCTTTCTTCAGGTATCTATAATGCTTCCCCCATCTACCAGAGGTATTAGAGACTGCTGTTGGGCGGGAAACGTCCGTAATTTGGCTCAGTGGTCTCCTTTGGAGATATGAGGTTCTTTTACGTGCCGTAAAGCTACGACACGGGACTCACAGCTTAAAGTCCCTCCCGGAGGACTTGTTCCCTGAATTTTTTCGCCCTTAAAAATTCGACGACCTCCGCCGGGTATTTGAACCCGCATACTACGAGTCATGAGGTGGGAATGTTATCTCTAGACTACGGAGGCCACTTGTTCTATTGTTTAACACCGTTTCATATAATTTATCTAAAATTTTCATGAGACTATAATAGGCGAGTATGTATTACGAGTGTAGGAAAAAATTCATGCATGCAGCGGACATCACTATCGAGTCTTGGTAGTCGTGATTCATATTTGGATTAGATGACCAGGAAAGGAACGCTCTAGATTTACCGGTAATTTTCCTGATCTCCTTCAGTTCCTCCAGGAAATTATTAAAGCAGTACCTGAAAATGGGTCACTGTCCCTTCATTCCACGTCGTTCCCATTCAGAATTCATAGACTCCCTCTGAGTCTACAATGATGAAATTTATACAGTGGAACAGAATCGTTAAGTAAATTAAAATATTCTAAAACCTGCATAAAGAGCTGTGGCTAACAAGCTTCTTGGAGGGAGACTTTTTGAACAGATGAAGCGTAATTTAAAACGATATTTCATAATAATTTACATTTTTAAGAATCGCTTTCGAACTGATTACCTACGGATGCTCAAATACTTCCTCCATCCTCAGTTGAGAAGTGCGGCACTCTGACAGTTAGCCAGTCAGTCATCAGCAGATAAGGCAATGAACCAGACACTCAGACAGCCGACCAAAGAACCACTCACAAACACACAACTAATTAGTCAGTCAAACATTTAATAAGCATCCAGGGAGGAATCCAGCCATAAAATTGGCCAGAAAATCAGTCAATCAGTTACAGAGCCAGTCAGTGAGCTATTTAGCCAACCTGTCAGCCAGTCGGCCAGTGAATTAGTCAGCTAGTCTTACAGGTATTTAGCCAGCTGGACTGATAGACGTCCAGTCACTTGGGTGGAAGTCAGTCTGCCAGTAAATCAGGCAATAAAACTGCCAATCAGCTTATCATAGAATGAACGCATCAACCAGTCATTCAATTAAACAACTAGACAGTAAGTCGATCAGCCAGCAAGCCAAAGCATCAGCCGTACAAGGAATGAGTCAATCAATAAGACTGCCAATTAGTCAACCTGTCAAACAATCGGCAACCAGTCAAAAACTGAGTTACCTACTCACCCAATAAGTCAGATAGGCAATCAGTTAGTCTCTCTGCCAGCCAGTGAGTTATTTGAGCAACAGGCAGCCGGCTAGACGTCCATTGGTTTGCTCTCTCAGGTAGTCAGGAGTCATTCAGCCAGTGAGTTATTTGAGCAACCAGGCAGCCGGCTAGACGTCCATTGGTTTGCTCTCTCAGGTAGTCAGGAGTCATTCAGCCAGTGAGTTATTTGAGCAACCAGGCAGCCGGCTAGACGTCCATTGGTTTGCTCTCTCAGGTAGTCAGGAGTCATTCAGCCAGTGAGTTATTTGAGCAACCAGGCAGCCGGCTAGACGTCCATTGGTTTGCTCTATCAGGTAGTCAGGAGTCATTCAGCCAGTGAGTTATTTGAGCAACCAGGCAGCCGGCTAGACGTCCATTGGTTTGCTCTATCAGGTAGTCAGGAGTCATTCAGCCAGTCAGATTGGATACTTACTGGATTTTTTTCATTGTAATTATGGTAATCCTTTATTCTGTACTTAGAAACTGACTATGTCAGTCACATATACGTGCAAAGTACAAAGAAACTGAACTGCATTATCAACTGCTCTCACGAAACTCACTAATGTACGGGTAGTAAAATCTTTAGCGAGAATTTTCGAATTCGGGATTCGAATTGAAGGTTTTTAAAAGCCGAGAAAAATATTTTTCCTCTGTGTTAAAGCACCCTATCCTTTGGCAATAAATGTTCCGATGCCTAGAATTTTGGTAGGGCTTCTATGGTCAACGGACCACACGTTTACAACATCTAATTAATCAGAATAACATTTAATTCTGTGAATCTCACCAAAGCGATATGCGAAGAAACATGAAAGATCTACCGGACTGCGTATGCTAAGGGCTTCTTTAATCTCGCGTGGGCCCACCCCTCCCCTCCCTTCCCCTTTTGATGATGACGTCTCTGCCACCGTGCTAATAGGTACTAATTGCGAAAGGTTCATAGCTGGGTGCTTCACAAGAGGAGAAGAATCCACTACCCCCTTCTCTTCCACCTCACCTCCCCGTAACGCCCGTTTTTCCCAATTAATTGACTCGTGATAATTAAGCAAACCCTGTTAGTAACCTCCCGAGGCAGAGTTATAACGATTGTGTGTATCTATGCTTCTCTCATCCCCCCCCCAACCCCTTGTGCCTTTCTGTCTCTCTCCCTCGCCTCTCCTCAACCAAAAAGCCCTATATGCCCCTAACGAGCTCTGTACCTACTGCTTTTGTCTGATTAGATAAAGGCATGCTTAAAACAACAACAGACACGTCTCCCTAATGAAAGCAGGAGCGATGTACGTCACGGGCTGAACACTGTCAGCCACCTTGTGATTTAATTCCTGCAGTAGTGGATACTCAGTGATAGTCTGGTATCTGCTTCTGGGCGCGAACTTGTAGGCATAAATACGTATGCTCTCGAGAAATGCCCACCCCAGAGCTATCAACATTGCCGACTTAAAGAGTGTGTCGCTAATTCACGAATTTAAAACTATTCTGTAAAACTTCCGAAGGTTTGAGAGTGTACGCGCAATGTATTCATCTCGGACGATACGGAATGAGACTTGCCCATTTTGCAGATTTTCTTCTGTCACCATCAGTGGCACATGTGATGACTGAGACTGAGAGCCTTTCTACGATCCAGGCCAAGCAACACAGCAACCGTAAAACGAGTGATCGTTTGTCGTAACATGTCATAGGTTAAGCAAGGCTGAATTGGGTCATCTGTAGGAGGGTGACCTCTCTACATTCCTAGCCTATGAAGACAGAGGTCTCTTAGGTCTAGAAACATATTCACCAGTCTCAGCTACTAACCACATTACACCCTACGATAAAAAGAGAGAGCTTCTTTCCGAAATGTCGGAGTTTAATACCACATCTAGAAAACTAAAACTGACGCTGTTGAAAATGAGTGGGAAATGAAAACTGGACAACAAATTTATCGGGAAACTTCAAGAGAAATTCCTCATGAGAGGCAAAGTTGTAGATGAGATAATCATATTAAAATTCATCTGAAATATTTTCACGTGTATGGTAGTACGGAAATGACGGATACTAGTTCGGATGATTGGATTTATTGGCACTTTGGTCACAACCTCTCTTAATCACACTTAAATACGGGAAATGGAGCGCTATCGCTGATTTAAACACTTTACATTTCACCGTTCCACACACATTAGGATTCTTAGTCTTCAATAGTCGTCTCCTGGCAACGGATCTCGACACAGAAACCATAACAGTCTCACTGGATTACACATTCCAAGTGTTACACATAAACAAAGTCTTCAAATCACCAGCTAAATCCTCAGAGGCCGACCTCCTGAAATTTTCTGTAGTCCTGGTTCCAAGCCGCTCTCCATTCGCGTCCTTGTACTGTGGACTCTCCACTTCGCAATGTCACTTAAAAAATCTGAAATCTGTTCAAAATCAAAGTCACATTGCGAGTGACGATCAGTCAGTAAGTTTTGGTGTCGAGCCCCATCTGAGGCTCATGGCAAAATATTTGTTACTGTTTGACAGTTACGGTCATGTTTTTGTGGAGCGCCCTCTCTGATGGGAGGACGAGTCTGCCTTTTTATATGCTACTGGCTCTTGCCAGCGCAGTATATCTCGGGTTCGAGTCCCTTGGGACTGGCGACCATATTTTACTGTCTCAGATTTGAGGCTTCCTTTTTCGTCTCCTCTTACTTCTCGCAGGATCACGGTGGAGGTATTCGATTAGGTCTCCACAGGGGTTCCTCTCGGGGAACATATAACCCTTAGAGGACGCGGCCTTCGGGTGGGGCACGAAGGAACCCATCTGGCATGGTGGGCCCGTCTAAATATGCTGAATAAAGACCCGCGGACCAGCAAGGGGCCCAGTTCCTGGGGGGATTATAATACACATGAGTATCATGTCTGTAACTGTCGTTATATTGCCTCCGCACCGACCACGCAGAAAAAACAACCTCTATTGTTGAAACGTATTTACCGAAACATTTCAAAGCAACGGTCGCGGCACGGACCACATAGCTATCTCGCCGGTCTATTTGGCGCGCTGACTGTTGCCTAGCAACGACCCATATACATTCGTCCTATTGTTGAGTGCGCTTACGCGAGATGTTTATCGCGCCTTTATCGTTATATGATATATTTGTCCTCATAATTAGATTATGCTTCAATTCCCTTGTACTTCTTTCTTGATGGCTCTTGTCCTTTAAACGTCCCATCTGTTTATATTTTCAGATGAGGGAGGTACAAATCATTACATTCTTGTGACCCCTGTGTACCACATCCACCTGTGGCAGGCCAGGTCGTATTAGCTTGCACCCAATTCGTATGACCGATCATGTGTAACCTCCCTGCTTCATAGTCCACCCGCTCACCCACTGAAAAGAAGAAAGAACATTCCAGCTTTCGTAAACTCTCTTTGTTCCACCCCCAGCCCTCCCCTTTCAGAGAATATCTGTCACTTCCAACCACTCTTTTTGCGCTTGCGCTTTACTTCTCTCCTTCACTGAACACAAATTAATCTCTTATACACGTATGTAATTTTGTTTTTGCTTTGAAATTCTTTTACGTCTTTTTGTCTGGCTTCAGGAGTATAATAATTACAACAAACTACAATACGATTTCGAGATCAAAGAAACGCCGAATTCTTCGGGGCAAGACATTATCGTATTCATGTATTACCTATAAATTATGAAACACTTCAACAGTGTTTCCTACACAAAAACAGTAATTTTTTTACTTCACGAATACTGAATATGCACTGACATAAATACTGTTTAATAACCCCAGAGAAGGGATTCGTGCTTCTGAAACAGACAGCTTTTCGACTGATCAATAAATTCCGCCTTTTATGAGAACTCCAATGTTGACTTCCGAGTTCTCAAAGCCCACAAAGTCGAAGGCCGTGTATAATATTTCGTATGAGTATGGGGGGATGGGCCATAAAACTGGGCTTAGCACTGCGACCTTCAATGATCTATTGTGCTTGTAACATTTCGTAACTTATTGCCTTATTACGGCGAGGAATTCATTCATTATCCTTCATCCATTCATCCATCAATGGTTCTACGGCATTTTGTTGGGCCATTGCCTCTTCATCAGATTCGTAATCTCTTTTACACACAGAGTAGGACTCCTTGGACTAGTGGTGAGCCCGTCGCAAGGCTGTTGCCTAAGTAAAGTAAAAGTTAAGCTATCCCTCTAAGAGGCCGTGGAGGCCCATAGGGTTGTGAGATGTTGAGGTCTCCAAATTTTCTAGACAATCGGCTCATAGATGGAGGCAATGTTGTCAGTCCTACGCGCCGGCCGCCCTTTACCCCCAAGGAAGGTTCCTGGTACTGGTTTCTGTTAGAGGCTGAGTCGACCCGAGGGCCATAGTGCGGCTGGAAGGATTAGGTAAATTGAAAGAATCCAATGACCTCATCGGGTTTGTAGCATAGTGCCCCAATCAACTACGCTACCAAGGCCGCTACCTATACACAGCCAAAACAAACATCCATGCCTTGAGTGGGATTTGAATCTATGATCCCAGCGTTAGAGCGAGCGAAGACAGTTCATGCCTTAGACCGCGGGGCCGCCCAAAACCCAAGCTGGAGGTCCACAACTGCTTATGTAATGTGTACAAAGTTAGCCGCCTCGAGTACAGTTGATACATAAAGCGTTTCGAAGTCTGTATCCGCTCCCATCATGAGGTATGAGAACGAATATGATCCTACTTATTTCCTTTTGTTAAAAACAAGTTCCTAGCGGACCGAACTGAATGGCACAGTCCCTCCCCTTCCACATTATGACTGGAATGGATTCAGTTTCCGAAACGTTGTGTACAACACATACACACTCAGACAATGGACAGTGTCCAACATAACATTCGTACAATGTAAAGTCCATTGTCACAGTTCTTTAGAATGTCGTTCAGTGCGTTCATCTCCATCTCTTATTGAGGACGCTCCGTGACGTAGTATCAATGGAGTCTCTTCTCATGGAATACTACTACTACTACTACTACTAGTAGTAGTAGTAGTAGTAGTAATAGTAGTAGTAGTAGTAGCGGTGGTGTTAGTAGTAGTAGTGGTAGAGTTTATTTTCCTTAATAACTGATAACCAGTAATTTTACGAGATGTCAGCCTCTCCTTCCCTTAAATCATTCCATCTGCAGACAGACTGACACCTACTGCAGACAAATAGCGACCATTTTCTGTCAGACTCATCCAGAAGAAGACCAGCAAGTCTGCAGACAGACATACTAGCAACGCCTGTTTAACCTTAAGCACTACCATGTACGCAGAGGCTGGCGTTGCTAAGTAGAGACTAGAACTGACGTCTACTTTCCTTTAAGCTCTGCCATTCAGATGGAGACTATGAACGATTACAAACAAACAACGACTATTTTCCTTTAAACGCTTCAATTAATATTAATAATGGCTCCAGAGAGGCTGTCAACGGGAGCAAGCGAGACTGACAGAGACAGTTTCCCTTCATCTACTTCCTTCTACAGACAGAATAACACCGGTCACAGAAAAATGTCGACTGTTTTTATTGCAACGATCCAGTCTGCAGAGAGAGTAAGAACCATAACGGACAGAGTAACGCCGGGTAGAGACAAGAGTGACGGTGGCTGCGACACCAAGCACAACATAAAGCACTAATTTTTCTGTGTATGTAGTCCTGTCTTTTTATATTTAAAAATCGCTGTAAGATTTGAGATTCTCGTAACGGTGCTTATGAAGAGTGCCATCTTATAGGTTAGAACGCCGTGTAGTCCGTTGGAACTCAATTGTCGTTTCGGAGGAACAGCTCACCTCCATCTTCAGGGTCAATCAAGCCGAGCAATATAGCAGCGTGAAAGCAGGCGGCAAGCCGAAAGCCACCTGCTTCACGCTGCTAATTTCCGAGCTTATTTGACGCTGAAAATTGAGACAACATATTCTTCCGAAATGTTGGTTAATTTTCAACAGAATACACGGTATTATATCCCAGAATATAGTACTCTTTTTAACAATCTGTTTTTGTAGATAAGCCAACTTTGGCACGGGGATGTAACATAATTCATGTTTAAGATATGAGTTACATTGGTTATGCAAGGTGGTAAAGAATTCTGTAGAGACTATTAGGTGATAATTCGGAGTATAAGCAGTAAACAATCAATCATCCAATTCTCAACCCTTTCAGAACTGTGGCGTTTCGAACTTTTGGTCTTGATCGTCGCTTTTCATGTTCGCTGCCACGAGGCGGAGAGCGCATTACATTCG
The DNA here is from genome assembly GCF_002891405.2 of Cryptotermes secundus. Lineage (NCBI taxonomy): Eukaryota > Metazoa > Arthropoda > Insecta > Blattodea > Kalotermitidae > Cryptotermes > Cryptotermes secundus. The sequence goes on along the minus strand of NW_019722428.1, from coordinate 201,965 downwards.
ATTATGGTTCATAGCAAAGAAGTGATAACAAAACTAGGAGATATGGTCTTCAGATGTAGAGTACACCGATACGCGTTCTGCGAATTATTTTGTTGATAGAAACACTAGAGCTGCCAGCTTGAGTATCCACATCAGAAGCAGCCGTGTGTTTTCAACGGTACACGCAACCTGAAGGGAATAATGTGTGTAGACTGCACACTCTAGCCACCACGGCGAACGAAACTAAGAATATCCATAAAATTTGCACACATCACCACCTTTACAACAAAAAAACACAAGAAGAAAGATTATAGGAGAACGTAAAACACATCATATTTAGCATACGTTCCTTATTTTGAAAAAAAAAATTGCAGTGTGCTTATGCAAGCACCATGTTGTCAGTGTGTCTGTGTATCCCCGCTATCAACTTTCGAATTGATGAATCAATCTTTATGGAACTTAGTACGTGGTTTGACAATAAAGTTCGCGAACTGATCGCGGTAAAAGTGCTACATACCTCATTGCTGAATATCACTGTGGTCACCTTCAAAGTACTCCCCTTTGGAAGCTATGCACCAATGCCAGCTCCTAGTTCATCCTTAAAATATTTTTGGAACTGTTTTGTGAAATAGCCTTCGGAGCTGGCGTCGTATTACTCCTGATGTCATCGATGTCACTGAATGCCTTCCTTTCAATATTTTCTTCATCTTCGGGAACAGAAAGAAGTCACTAAGGGCTAGATCCGGTGAATATGGAGGGTGTTCCAGCACAGTTATTTGTCTACTACCTAAAAACTCCCTCACGAACAGTGCCGTGTGCCGTGCATTGTCGTGATGCAAAACACCGAAACACATTGAGACAATAAAAGACTCTACTCAGAAAGAGACGGTCATAGATCAACAACAGCACTGCTGTGTAATGCTGATATGTCAACGTCATCAAATCATACGGAAATTTCTCTCCAGTGCAGGTGCGGCAAGTACACGGTGGCCAGTTCGCGAAATTTATTGTCAGACCTCGTATATCCTGGAATCTGAGCCAATCTTAGTGAAGAACTTCATAAATCCCTCCTATCGGTCTCTGTGTCTATATGTGTATACCCCTATCGGTGCTAGGCAGTGACTCGGTAAAATGTTATCGCGGAAACGAATACACACGCAACGAAAGAAGAATTGTTGGAGGAGCCTTTCTCTATGTCGAATCAAAGGAAAATAGGAGATTCATTTTTCATAGAACTTTTTCTTAAATTATCGTAATGTGCATAGCTAGACAACGGCGCCATAAGCACCGTCTCTCTTAAGCGCTTGACAAAAATACATGATCATTGCTAGGCAACAACTCAGTATGCACGTTCCAGCAAACACGCAACAATAGAAGATGTGTTCTCTGTGACTAGTTGCTAGTTTACGCAACTATTCCAACATTAGAAGAAGTAATTTTGTGTGGTCCGTGCCACGGCTACATAACGAAGTTCCAGAATATCTGGCAGTTCAGTTGAGGGAGTTGAACCAAAATTGATGTGAGAGAACTGGACCAGAGATTACTTGAGTGCAGATTAGTACAAAGTCAAGACTAGAGAGACTGGAGATAGGCTGGCGATAGAACTGGAGAATTGGATCGAGTTCTGGAGAATCGGCAGTCCAAGGTGATTGAACAAGAAATGATTTTAAGTGCTAGTACCTGTATTGAGATCCGTTGCCAGGAGACGACTAGTGGAAACAGAGAATCATAGTGCGTGTGAAAAGGAGAACTGGAAAGTGCGTCAGTCAGCGATAGCGCTCTCTTGATTATGATTAAGAGAGAGTGTAATAGAAGTGCCAGTAAATCCAATCATACGATCTAGAACCTGTTATTTTCGTCAGGCCTATCCCCGTACACGTGACATTATTTTAATAAGAATCTAACTTGGTTTTAAAAACTAGACTCTTAGATACACCCGTCTTGCATATCATTAAGAATTATAATATAGCAATCCAAAAGGTCAACATATATAACCAGCAATAGTCCCATGTGACCGAAACATGTGGTAGGTATATAAATGAAAACTTGGATTAAGTAGTATTTTAACAAACAACATACGAAGTGTTGCATTTACAAGACTGCGTTTTACATATACACCAACATGAAGTATAGTACATTAGGAAACTCAGATATGTTTAAAAAATTTTGCATTGAAAACTTTAGTGCTGAATGAATACAGGGCGTGAACCTTAAATGTTGTGTTCAAAATATGAAACGAAAACAGCTTTTATTAAACAAGGCCTGGCCTTAACTGTTCTGAATCCGATAACTGAATTCATATCATAATTTGAAAACAAATTTCCGGAACAACGAGTAGCATTTCAGATGGTCGCAGTGGCCAGATGAAGAAACACAGCGGAGTAGAGAACACATACAACAGTAACCGAAGTTCAATGGGGATATTTTTGTATAATAAAAATTCGTTCTATTGGCATAGGTGTAATGCAGTGTATATCCCATTGAAAAAAGACCCCGGGGGAAAAAATTTCGTAAAATATATTGCAGAATTGTGTTTGAGCAGCCACCGGGTATCAAGTCTACGGTCTGTAGGAGCGTCAAATGATTGTTAACATTTGGTTTCCCTACACACAAATAAAAGTTTTAAAAATACATAATAACGAACACCCAATGTTAGAAATGATACATGTATTTCATTCATATGATACAATAATGCACTGCTTGGCAGCTCAGTGCGGTACACAGAACCCAGAGAGACAGCCCACTGTAAACATTTTCCAATAAATCGTGTTGGGGAAAAATCCGCCGGAGAAGAAACAAAAAATAATATTTAAAAAAAACCGTGACAGTGCAGCAGGATTTCTGTTATTATAAACGTATTCATTATCAAACAAAAAATTACATGAATGTTGTAAAGAAGTTTCTGTATTTTTAACTGGTTTCGTTGCGAATAACGATGCTTGTTAGTGCACAGGACCTTACTAGTGACGCGACGCCACACGGGTCCATTATGACGGCTCCTGCTGCTGGATTCGTCCTAATGAACCTTCCGCACGGTACAGCTCTTTGCAAAACCGTCTCTACTGCCGCCGGTTTCCTGTTTTGTTTCGTAGTTTTATGGACTCACTTGCGAGGAATCGATATTTCGGAAGAATGTAGAAAGTTGCAATTATGGCGTTAAAAACATATTACTTGCATTTTTCTTTTTCCAAAGTTAAATCAAAGTTAAGGCATATCAAAATAAATGAAATAACATGATAAGTAAATGTTTCTGCCTGTACTACATATCTTATTGACTACGGACTGGGCGACAAATGAGTCGGAGTTCGAGTCCCGTAGGGTCAAGAATTTTCCCCTCACGTCGTCCAGGCCGACATTGAGGTCCACCCAACCACCTACCCAATGGGTACCGAGGGTTATTTCCCTCGGGATAAACCGATAGAGGTGTGAAGCTGACCACTCACCTCCTGCTAGGGCCGAGGACAAGAAAATGTGTATCTATACATCCACTCCCCCATACGCCTTCATGGCGTAGTGCTTAATTAGTTAAGCACAGGGACAACTTTACCTTGCCCTTACTACGTATATTATTAAAAAAAAATAATAACGCGTCGCTGATTAAGGAATACCACGAGAAATCTCTGTTAGAATTGGTAACCTCTGGCCCATCGATAGAATCCAGGATATCTCGAATACGAAGACTAACAAATTAGTCACAATCCTTTAGGCATCGGTGAAACTAAGGACTTAGAGAAAGGGTTTTCTTCTTTATAATGTTTAAACCTGCATATACGGATAAAGGTAAAGCTATCCCTGTAACAGGCCGTGGAGACCCATAGGGTTGTGAGGCGTCGAGGCTCCCATATTTTCTCTAGACAATCGGCTCACAGATGGCAGTAAGGTTGTCAGCCTTACGCTCAAGCCGCACTTTACTCTCAGGAAGATGCCTGGTACTCATTTCTGTTAGAGGATGAGTTGCCCACAGGTCATAGTGCTGCTGAAAATATTAGGTCAATTAAAAAACCATTGACCTCATCGACATTCGAACCCACTACCTTTCGGATTGTAGCACAGTATCTCAACCAACTATTCTAACGCATGCCCTCCCCCCTGCATATTCTCGTACGTGTACGGTGTACAGTGTAGCGGCTAATATAAATTAAATATTATATAATTTAATGTTCTAATAATATGCATAGTTTCTATTCAATAATACGGGTATAGATTTTCACTACCTTAGCGTTTTCGGATATAATACAACATTTTCTAACTTTCACTGTAACACATAAGTAATGTTTATTGTCATTTCTTTGCTTAGCAACAGCTGGCGAGCAGTACCTATGCGAAGCCACTGCTGTAGACAACAGAAATTTGGCTTAGGAAATATCTCGCTATGTAGTAAAATTGTAATGGTGCTGCGTGACATTGTCAGTGTGCTCGAGTCCGTTGAAAGTAGTACTGATTCTGCGAACAGGTGGATTTGCCAAGAATAGTCTCTGTGTTGTCGACTGCTTTCACGTTCATATTTTTACATTATATTAGCAATCAGAATTACATTTGATTCTATAAGCTAATTTGCTCTATTATTCTTCGTGACGTGGAGAGGGCTTATCCAGAGATACGTCCTCGTTAAATCTCTCTCGGGTCGGCTGGCCAATTCCTTTTTAGTCTTCGCCCATTGTGCGGTTCCAGTAACGGTTGCATTAGTACGTTCTCATGTCCTATTTTGTTGAGGTATCTTGTGCTTTCTCTGTTATGACTTCCTTCACTAGCGGCTCTTTCAGGTCTTCATTGAGTGTTATATTGGAGACATACCGCGGGGCGTTAGTAGTCATACGTAGTATCTTTGACTGACATCTCTAAATTATGGAAATATTGGTTTTGCTAGCACATCCCCATATTTCCACTCCATATACCCAAACTGGTTTTATTATTGATATGTTGGGATTTTGGACTTTATCCATCGTCCTGGTTTTTATTTGTTATCTTAAATACCAGGACGATGGATAAAGTCCAAAATCCCAACATATCAGTGTGTTACACACCATCGTCAGAATCCTATAGTAACTACTTGCTTTTATTATTGTTTTGTAAACTAAGATTTTGTTATCTATGAGAGTTTGGACTATCTTGCAAGTAACCAAAGCATATTCTTGATTTTTTGATCAATCTGTTTGCGTATTTTGGTAATGTGTTCCTTCCAGGTTAGATGGTTGTCTAGATGAATACCTAAGTATTTTGTGCTGGGTGATTCAGGTATTTGTATGTTATTAAAGAAAACTGCAGGACATTGTTCTCTTCTTAGACTGAAGTTTACTTGCACTGACTTGGTTTCGTTGATTTTTATTTTCCATGTATTTTCACGTTCATTACTTTTTAGCGAAGCACATTGGAAGCTCTAGATCTGTTTTAGCCTACTTTCTTAAAGTAGATTTATGCGATCTCCATCCTGTCTGTGTATCTGTGTATCAACCCTATCAACTTTTGAATGCCTGAATCTACCTTCATGAAACTTGGCACGTATATCATGGCAACTTATCCCATTTAAACTGAGTACTTCACAAATTCCACGCATTAGTCTGAATATACCCATGTGTATCCTTTATGTCATTGCAAGGCAGCAGCTCGATTAGGTGTGTCCCTCTTTTCGGTGCTAGGCAACGGCTTGATAAACACGTTCCCAAGGCAACGAATACACGCAACGATAAAAGAATTGTTGGACGCTTCTTTGTCTATAAAGTACGTGCCTTAACAAACGAGAATCTATATATGTCTCTGTGTATCCCTCTATCGTTGTTAGGTAAAGGCCCGGTAAAGACGTTCCCGCCGTTGTCTTCTATGTGTTCCGTGAGTTATCAAAGGAAATTAGGTTATTAGTACTTACCAGAAGCTCAAGCACAATAGATCATTGAAGGTCGCAGTGCTAGGGCCAGTTTTAGGACTCGCCCCTCATACCAGAAGATTCTGCGTATTTTTTTCTGTATTGGATGTTATGGTTGGATTGTGGGTATATAAAGTAGAGACTCTAGTTCATTCCTAATAAACAGCAATTTCAGTATTAGTGTATACTTAATTTGGATGAAACTCTGAAAGAATAACGACCGCTTTCATTGGTTGAATTAAATTCTAGAAGGGTGATTCGACAACAATTAGCAAAATGAAATCACTGGGAACACATAGGCATGTTTTCAAAGCACCTAAACGGAAACAAATTCTTCTACCGCTGTTTCTTCTCAGTTTTAAATTCAGAACAATATTATACCAGGTTTGAACTTCTCATAGCGATGAAAATGGCGTGAGACATAACGCCGTGTAGTCTGCAATAACATTTCTGGCATATTTTTATATCTTTCTGCTTCACTGGTCCGTATATTTGATATCTTTCTCTCACCTTCTTCCCGATAACTGTTTATACTCTCCGGTTTCCGTCCTCAATTTTTGGAACAATTTCAATAATTCCTTTATTATCTTCTGTCATTTGTCGAGTTTATTCCATTTTGAGAAAGATTTTCTTTCCAAGTGGTACCTGCCTGCGACGTGTTTACAGTTAGAGCGAAAGAAGCCGTACGGACTTCTTTGACGTTTTATCCTACGTATTTTAGCGTATGTTCCTTTCTGAATTCATATTTTGACCTACTTCTCATCCTTAAAAATGAAACAAGTAAGAATACGCTATCATCCTATTATTTGTGTATCTGCTGTCTGTCGCTGTGTTTCCACATTTTAATTCTTTAACTATCTGAACGAATTTCACTAAACTTGGTATGGATCCTGTATCATTACGGTTCTTCCTGTTGTCATGCCCTTAATTACCCACGATCGGTACTAACAACATGACAGACACAAACTTTTGAGGGGAAACGAAGTTAACGACACCTAACACAGGGTTCTGAAATTATGTAGGATAATAAATTGGCAAAAATTTGTAGATTTTGTTAATTAAAGTAACTTATTTTCATAATAAACAATAAAATGACTACTGCATCAAATTAGTAATTACTTATCTCTGTAATGGTTTTAATTGGGCATGAGGAATGTAGTAAGAGTGTAAATAGTGAACATATACATGTATTATACATGAAGAATTATTTACAAATGAACACAAAACATGGCGACAATTTAAATAGACATAATTTGTATCTGGGCACTAAGCTCAAACAGTAAATATAAGTGATAGTGTTTTCATTCCTATAAAACAAAACAAATTTTATGTAAATTTTTTAAGCTCACGCCTGAGACAAAAAGGGTAAGAAGCACTTAAATAATAAATTATACTTAAGGAAGACGGTTATTTGGTCTGATGAGTCCACGTTCACACTATTTCCGACTTCTGGCCGAGTTTAAATCTGGAGAACGCCATCCCAAGCTTACGATCCAGATTGTTTGCTGCCAAGAGTGAAACATGGCGGGGGTTCAATCATGGTATGGGCAGCAGCCACATCGTGGTATTCTGTCGGACCCATCATTACCTTGCAAGGTCACGTCACTGCCAACGACTAAGTGATCATTTTGGGTGACCAGGTCCATCCCGTGGTGCAAACTTTGTTCCCTAATGGTGATGCCGTTTACCAAAATGACAATGCCCGTGTTCACATAGCTCACATCGTCCAGGGCTGGTTTTCTGAGCACGCAGATGAAATGCCACGTCTGCCATGGCCCCCACAATCGCCACATATCAATATTATTGAGCCTTTGTAGTCTGTTTTGGAGAGCAATCTGCTTTCGCTCTATCCACCTCCATCATCGTTAACAGAACTTGCCAATGTTTTTCAGGAAGAATGGTAAAAGACTCCCTTGCAAATCATACAGGACCTCTATTTATCCATTCCAAGGAGACTGCAAGTAGTTCTGCAAGCCAGAGGTTGTCCTACACCACATTAGTCAGGGTAATGTGTTTTTTGTTGGGTGTTTCCATATTTTGTCCATCTCCTGTAGATTTGAGAATGGAAACATGGAGCAAATTGGAGAAAGGGGGGAAGAAAATGGGAGAGGAACACTTAAATGAGAGTCAAAATAACCAAATGCAGACAACTGATTCATATTACTGGAGATAGAAACCTGTGGTTATTTCTGATTTATATGTTCTGGATAGAGAAAGGTGTTAGTTATTCTAATGAATATATCACCAATTTTTTCTTCAACAATGTTATAAAGAAGAAGCCTATTGTTTCCACGGCTTTAGGCGTCTGCAGGTGGAAATGTCCCTGGATACGAAACATCTGTATGACCTGAGAATTTCTAGGTGATCCGCGAACACTGGCAGACGGTGTGACTAATTTGAAATTCTCGTAAAGGCCCGAAGAAGTTAGAAATATTTCTTTCGTTGAAATTTCAAGCAAAACTTGTCGTTGTTTTAAAGTAGGAGTCTTGCCATTTTTTGAAGCAATGTAAGGCAGAAACAAATTTTCCTAACTTTTTTTTACGTTTGTTTACTTATTTTTTGATTAATTTCTGTTTTAACATGTTCACATTTATGTAAGTGAGAACAAAATCTTCTCAAACCTTTGGGATATCACTAACATCTGCTTCGGATGAGACATCAAGAATAACAGACGTAACAAAATCGCTCATTTACTTTATAATTTCGAATGTGGGTCCCCACCCTTACTATTAGTTTTTTTTTCCTTAGCACTACAGCCCCAGTGGGCCTAGGCCTACCTCCATGAACTTCTCCGTTCACTTCGATTTTTCTAGATCTTACACATTCGGTAGGACTCCTTGGGCTGGTGATCAGCTCGTCGCAAGGCCTCTACCTGTACACAAACACAGGAAAACGCACACACACAAACTAAACATCTATGCCCTGAGTGGGATTCGAACCCACGATCCCGGTTTCCAAGCGAGCGAAGACAGTACATGCCTACTATTAGTTTTACCGTACGCAAATTACAACACAAACCCACCCCAGACAATACACATAATGTGCCTAATCGCCGTGCGTCTTCTGCAACTTCTTCAACATATCTGTGTGGCGGGCGGTACGTGTAGGCGTTTGTCTTCCTTTCACTACCAGCACAAAGCAACCTTTCGCCTCTGCTTGTGGTAGTCTAACATTCCGCAAGTAGCGTCTTTGCTTTAGCCGCTCACCTGTGCAGCAAGTGGGAAGAGCGGTGGGTGCGGTCAAATGATCGATTCGATTTTCATTGGTGTGATCCCCTCTAATAACCACTGATCCATTTACCTGGGATTTCATGTCATGTCATTCAAAGCCACCAACAGTCCCTTACAATGAATGTCTATATGATGACCTTGTGCATAAGACGCTGTCTCCGTTGCATTGTCTTTGAGTAGTGATATACATGATACGAACATGCTTTCGAAAGATAATCAACTTTTATTTCGGATAATCGCGGGTATCACTTGAAATAACCAGATGAGCACCGCCCGAAATTTTTATTGGTAACTCATGGAACCTGGTAACCAGGGAAGTGCGTTTCGCATGGTAAAATATAAGAGGCTAATTTATATGCAGGAAACAGNCTTCTTTTAGCTTGTTTGGACTTCATCCATCGTCTGGTATGTAAAAGACAAAAGACCACGACGTTTCGGAGACTGGATCTGTCTCCGTCTTCAGGTGGGTAGGGAAGGATAAACCTACTCAGTTGGGCACGTTAGAAAGAGCTAGTCTCAATCACTGAACCTGAAGACGGAGACAGATCCAGTCTCCGAAACGTCGTGGTCTTTTGTCTTTTACCTACCAGACGATGGATGAAGTCCAAACAAGCTAAAAGAAGTACAGTATACACCATCGTCAGAATCCTTTCAAGTCTAACCAGGAACAGTCTGCTTCTCGAAATACCAATTAACAATGCCACTGTCACAAGTGACTGGGAAGGCCATAATTCCTCCTGTTTACAAGGGAAGGGGTGACCGATCGCTGGTCTCAAATAACAGACCCGTCTGTTTAGCCTCAGTGGTCTGCAAGCAAGTGGAACAAGTTATTGCATCGCACCTGAGGAAAATGTGGGATAAAAAGGATGGGTTATTTGAGGGTCAACATGGCTTCAGCCCGGGATATTCATGTGAAAGTCAAGTAATCACGGTTAGCCAGAACATTGCAGACTCACTGGACTCGAGGGTAGTTGTATGGATAAGGGATTCCTTTAGGGCCTTACACAGAGAGAGTAGGAGGGCAATTACCGGAGGAAGTCAGTAACGTCAGGAGTACCGCAAGGAAGTGTTCTGGGTCCACTGCTGTTCCTTGCGTAAGTAAATGATGTTTGGAAAAGTATTGAGTCAGCTATTAGACTTCTTGCAAACGACTATATAATTACTTACTTACTCATGGAGCTGAGCCCTCCTTGAGGAGCGGCCAATTCTGCAGCTAGTCGAGAATTTTCAAGAATAATATGGAACCCAAAATTTCATTATCGTGTTCACAAGAACCCTCCACTGGTTCCTATCCTGAGCCAGATCTATCCAATCCATATTTCTCATTCTGTCTCTTTAAGATTAATTTTAATATTGTCCACCCACGTACACCTTGGACTTCTCAGTGGTCTCTTTCCTTCTGGCTTTCCCACCAATATCCTATATGCATTCCTTTTCGCCCCCATTCGTGCTACATGCCCTGTCCACCTCATCCTCCTTGACTTGATCATTCTAATTATACTTGGAGAAGAGTACAGATTACGAAGTTCCTCATTATGCAGTCTTCTCCAACTTCCTGTCAATTCATCCCTCTTCGGTCCAAATATTCTCCTCAACACCCTGTTCTCAAACACCCTCAGTCTATGTTACTTCCTTAATGTCAGAGACCAAGTTTCACACCCATACAGAACCACAGGCAAAATTATAGTGTTGTATATTCTAATTTTTATGTTTTGGGACAGCAGACAAGAAGACAAAAGTTTCTGGAGTGAATGGTAGCAAATATTACCGGAGTTCAATCTCCTCTTAATTTTATCCTGAATCAGGTTTCGATCTGTTATCTTTTTTCCCAAATATCTGAACTGTGCCACATTTTCAAAACTTCTGTTTCCTATCTTTATGTGGTAGTTTTGCCCTGCATTTTGGTGACGAGACAGCAACATATACTTAGTTTCCTCTGTGTTTACTTCTAGACCAACCTCTTTACTTGCGTCAATTAAAGTTTGTGTGTTTTTCTTTATGGTATCTACATTATCACCCAGTAGATTCACATCATCGGCGTAAACCAACAGCTGATGTATCCCGTTTAGTTTCGGTCCCACCTGGTTTTCCCGGACCTTGCTAATTGCATATTCGAAAGCAAAGTTGAAAAGGAGTGGCAATAAAGCATCTCCTTGTTTTAGACCAATCTGGATAGGAAATTTATCAGACAAATGTTTACCTACACGGACTTTACTATATGTTTCGTTTAAACACATTTTAATCAACCTAACTAGTTTCATGGGTATCCCAAACTCTATCAGAATATTGTACAATACTTCCCTCCTAACTGAATCATAGGCTTTCTTGAAGTCTATGAATAGCTGATGTACTGTCTCATCGTACTCCAATTTTTTCTCCAGTATCTGACGAATGCAAAAGATCTGATCTGTAGTTGATCTGTTACGTCGAAACCCACACTGATGATCCCCAATAATTTCATCTATATATGGACTTAACCTTGAGAGAAGAATATTGGATAAAATTTTGTATGAAGTTGATAGCAGTGATATCCCCCGATAATTACTACAGTCAGTTTTATCACCCTTCTTGTGAACTGGTACAATAATAGACTCTTTCCACTGATCAGGCAATTTTTCCTTATGCCAAACAGAAGTAATTAGATTGCGAATCTTAGAATGTAATATTTCACCTCCTGCTTGAATAAGTTCTGCTGGAATTTGATCACTACCTGGCGATTTATACCGTTTCAATTTTGCAATAGCACTTTCAACCTCAAAATGGCTAGGATCAGGTATTAACATGCAAGAACTGCATTTACCTGCTACAGGAAGACTTGGGCATAGAAGGGAAGATAATATTGAAATCAACTTGGGAGAAATAAGTTAAACGGTATGGACTGGATTCATAAGACTCAGGAGATGGTCCAGTGGCAGGTTTTGTGTTTTGGTGATGAAACTTCGGACTGTATAAGACAGGCATATCTTGACTGCGCTCTCTGTGAGCCACAGACTGAGAACAGATATTTAAACACTCTAACAACCACCCATTGAAAGAAGAACTAACAGAAGAATGATGACAATTTATAAAGAGACTTCACAAAATATTATTGCACCAATTAGTAAAAAGGAGTGCGGGCTCTATTCGGAGAAATAATGTATGTGTACTAAATACTGGTCGAAATGTTTAAAGAAAATATACCCCTTTGGAGATGAACACATTGACAGACAAAAATAAAATATAAATGTGAGCAACAAGGTTATGGATATTTGAACTGGATTCAGCTGGTACAGATTATTACCTAACGGCTCTCTTTATGTTCATAGAAAAGGCCGCGAAACATGATCTCCTCAAGGAGACACTCCACCGTCTAGTCTACTACGATCCAGTTGGCAAAAGATTGGGGTGTGAATGTTCTCTTATAGGACTTGAACCAGCATGCGGCAATGCAGTAGGAATTTCCACGAAAGTTCGAGGGGACTGGAAAAGCAGAGACCATAAAAACATATTGTTCAGTCCTTAATAGGGCTGAAACATGCAACAGGGTTCCCTGCAAGAAGAACCGAGGAACTGTTAAGAAAAAATACAAAGTATATTTCATAGCGCGCATCTTGTTGTGTCAGAAATATATAAGAAAGTAAGGTTTCCGGCAACACAAAAACATATTGAATTTTATTATCTAACCATTATATGTTTCGGTCCTCACGGGACCATCATCAGGCAATATTATGACCGTGCTGCTAAACTTATTGAACTCCTAAATATGGGTCCACCTTTAGTGTGAAACGTCCGTATTATAAATTTATGCCTAAGTTAGAATGTAAGAATTGCAATATCGACTTTCTCAATATACTCGTATTAAGAGCATACAGAAAAAATTTGTTAAAAGTATTGATGTGTAATATTTATCGAAGATGAGTAATGTATTGGAACGATATTATACGAGTAATAAAGCCTTGTGAAGAAAATTGAAAGTTATACAATTAAAATATAAAATTATTAAAATTTACAATAATATTAGAACAATTGTTAAGATTATGAAATATTCATTCATTCATCAGTAATCTGTCAGACGACAGGTCCACAGTCTCTTCCAAAACAGTTCCTCCACTTAATACGATCTAGAGCTTTCTCCTTCAAATGAGAATATCCTCTTCTGTCCCCAAGGTCATCCAGCATCTTCCTACGACTTCTTTCTCCTCTTTTGGTCACTTCTATCCGCCCCTCTATCTTTCCTTCAATAACTTCTTTTAGAAGGCAGTTACTGCGTAAGATATGACCAATCAAATTAGCCTTCCGTTTTCTTATTTCGTGTAGGATATTCCTCTGTTAACTGACACAGCACACAGTTCTTCATCTATTTCCAAAGTTCGTTCTGCTATAATTCTCATCATCCCAATTGCATCCCTGGTTCCTTTTCCTCTTCTAAATCCAAACTGATCTTCTCCAAGTACATCCTCTATTTCCCTTTCAATTCTTCTTTTAAGTATCTTTGCTATTATCTTTGCTGTATATGCAATAAGTCTTATTGTGCGATGGTCTTTGCATTTTGTAGCTTTTCTCTTTTTCTTTAAGGCAATCATTGTCACTTCTGTAAAGTTCTTGGACCACTCCCCAGTTTCATATATGGTGTTTATTAGTTTTGTCAGTGTTTTCAAACCACCTTCTCCCAGTAACTTGAGCACATCTCCAGGTACATCATCATCCCCTGTAGCCTTTCCATTCCTCATGTCCTTGATAGCTGATATATGTTGTTAAAATTTCTCAAGTAATGTTCAAGATTTTCAGTGTTGTGTGAATAATTGTGGGAAACCACGTTGTTGGGCGTCTCAATGTGGATTTCATTACGCCAGAGAACGTGTTGTAGTAATGTACGTATATTTTGGATATTATTGTTATGGACTGTTACGATGTGTTAATATTTATGCAGTATACGTCGTGGGTGTAGGTTGTAAGATATTGCTATCGGTAATGCACACGTACATGTGCTTGCTTTCTCTGCGTACTCTGTGTATGTCATGTCCACGTGTGGCACTAAATACAGAGTTCGGTAAGTTCAGCTGAACCATCTTAATACTGCCTAATGATGGTGTCATGAAGACCGAAACGTGTAGCACTAGAAAATAAATTCAGTCTTAGTACTGACTGTAATCCACGTTTATTGTGTTGATGGAAAATTTACCTTACCATATAAATAGAAACCCGTTACGGTGGGTGACAGGACTATTTACAGGACACTGTCTCATAACAGGACATCTTTTCAAAATGGAATTAACCAGCAGCTCCATCTGCGAAATTTTCCTGGGAAAAGATTATTCATCCACGCACGTTCTATGTGACTGTGAGGCTATAGCTTATTTAAGTTTTTGCCACCAGGACCACTATTTTATGGAGCCAGGGGACTACAGAGACAACGTTTTAAGTGAGATACTGCACTCTGTTGGAAGTGTAGGATTGCTGAAGAGCTGAAACTCAAGGGAATGTACAGTGCAAGGACCAGTTAAGGCCCACTCTTTATTTAATCATTCAATCATTTGTGACGATCCAATCGAATTATTTCACTTAATATTTTAAACCTGGTGTGGGAATATGAATTCTGGAGAAGCAGACCTGTTTCATTCTTAACAGTAAAAATATTAGATTGGTCAAAGTAGCTTAATCAGTATACCCTCTGACCCCGTACTGAATATCCAGGATTCGATCCCCGACAGGTATTTCCCCTTCCATCACCACTGTGTCCAGATGGGCTCTGAGTCCTAGCCAACAGTCATTCCAATGCTAACGGCGGACTTCTCACTAAGGATAAAACGTGCAGAGGATCTTGCTCCCACTCGAAGTCCAATAACAGAGCCCCTAACTGCTAGCTCTTCGTAGTGAAATCAGTGCATAATTTTCTGCTTTCCTGCAATTCTTTACCTGGAATACAGGAGATATTTGATTTTGTCCACTTGAGTGCATTACAGCGACCACCAAGGAACTGTCCGGCTGGCATTGTCTGCTGGCCTATTGTGTAGCTAATTAGCTCGCTCGTATCCTAGCAACGCCCAGGAGCCCGACGGACGGTCCTAATGAGCGGTCAAGTATTCCGTATTAATGGGAGGAATGTTCCTCTTTGTCAAGTATGTTTCTGCAATCTGGACGGACGCACAATGTACTAAATCAGATTTCATCAGATCTAAAGAAGCTTAGGCCAGCAGACCACTTTGTATTTCAGTTCCACTGAATTGAAGTAAAAAAATGAAGATTTCCATCTTCTTGGATATAATGCTGTGTAGTATGTTGAATGTTAACCGACGTTTCGGAAAGACATGTCGCCTTCATTTTCAGGGTCGAAGGATAAACCGAGCAAGCAAGAAACACGAGCTTCTTGACAATTCACTGCTGATAAGATCTAAACGTTTGTGATGATGGTACATCAGTAAAAATATTACGTCTCTGGACACTATCTATCGCCATGCTTTTGTCGTCCTGGTTATACGTATTTCAAAACATGTTTCGGTGACTGAATTCTGTTTCCGTTTTCAGGTAAAATCTACTCAGTTGGGGTCAATCGTTAGAGCTTGTCCCTAGATAAAAACATGGTGATGGCTAATGTCCAGAAATATAATATTTATGCTTAATGTTGGTTTCTTCTTAGCTTATTCTTCGATCCCGAAGAAGGCGACAGTGTGTTCCTCCGAAACATCTGTGGACTTTCAACAAAATATACAGCTTTGTATCCCAGAAGGCAGAACGCTTCATAACCACCGCTGTGGGGCCCTCAAATCCTACGTGAATTAAAAAAAAAGATTTAAGGGTGACATATTAATCCTGCTTTTCTCATAAACCTTACATATTCCTGTAATTTTTATTATTATACATTAAGTTTTCAACTTCCGTAATTTTTATTTGAAAAGTATCAATTTCGAATCTCGGTTGCGTTGTTGCCTCTCTATACAAACGTTTCTTCTGTCTTTGTAACCGTATGCTCAGATAGTATCTTGACGAAACCCATCACTGACTGCTCGCCGTTCACAGCTGTCTTTTCATTTGATCCTTCAGAATACAGTAAACTGGAAACTGCAACCACACCGAAGAAGTGATATCTCTAACGAAACCATGCATGAGAACATTGCATTGGAACCATTAGCAGATATCCGAGTCTGTCGTCACAGAAAATCGTCCCCCGCCCGTCTCCAATTTCTTTTTATTTTTTGTTTTGCGAGACAAACTTCCATATGTGAGATCTGGGGTTTTGACGGCTGTGACTATGAAGAAAAGCGTCTACAGACTGCAGCCACCTGCAGTCACCTCGGTCCTCGCTCGCAGATTTTTCTACCCTGAAAATGGAAACAATATCTCCCTCCGAAACGTCGGTTTACACAAGATCTACACGGCCCCACATTCCAGAAGATGACATTCTTCAAACTTCCATATCATTCTTACTGTTTCCAAGGCTGTACGTAATCCGAATGGAGGTTGATTTCTTGCCATCTTGCCATCTTGCATGTTGGCATCACTGTTGGCAGGCAGTTAAAAGGGGACAGAAGTCAGTAGTGGCTCGTTATTCGTACGAAGCTTTAAAAATCGGCCGAACAGTGTTTACAACATAGGCTGGTGTCTGCTAACTGGTGGCCCACAAATAAGGTTAGTTATCTCAGTTGGGAAAGCATATACGACTTATCTTTCTTTCCCCTTTCCGATTAGCCACTAAATAATTTTACGATTTAACAAATTTCTTCCATCCGTCTTGTGTCTCTGTGAATGATGGTGTGGTGACGCAGAGGTAAAGGTCTTCGAGAATATGGTTGCTAAAACACGCTGTAACCCAGACACTTTTTTTTCCTTGGCATTACAGCCCCAGTGGGCCTAGGCCTACCTCCATGAACATCTCCGTTCACTTCGGTTTTTCTAGATCTTACACATTCGGTAGGACTCCTTGGGCGGGTGATCAGCTCGTCGCAAGGCCTCTACCTGTACACAAACACAGAAAAACGCACGCATACAAATTGAACATCCATGCCCTGATTGGGATTCGAACCCTCGATCCCGGTTTCCAAGCGAGCGAAGACAGTACATGCCTTAGACCGCATGTGATGGAGCAGACTGAATAAATTTAAATATTTTCTCTGGTTTAATTAACCACCGCGCTATGCAGGCATATGGGGGATGGAGGTATAACTTCATAAATTCTTAACTTCGACACTGGAAACTAGTGAGCGATCAGCTTTACATCCCCGCAGTTTTACTGTCCGGGAAACAGCCCCAGTTGTATATGTGATGGGTATGCCCCAGAATCGGCCTGGCGCATAAACATATTTGCAGGCTCTCTTTGGTACGGCGCAGTGTGTAACTCACAGGGCGCAGACTACACCCGTCCCTGTGTTGTTATTTGTCCGTGAATCAGAAATGTTTGAGAATCGATGACATAAACTTGATGTCCTTAGCTGACAATTGGACACGCATCTCAGAATTTTGATGAGGTAACATAGAGCGATTATATGGCTCCCATTGTCTCGTAATGGAGAGCGTAGGTGCTGCCCCACTGCAATGCTAGTCTAGGTATCGACCGTACCCGCTTAATATAGTTTCTTAATTAATAAATTGTGAATGCGTGAAGAGCAACTACAAAACAAGAACGGAAAAATAGCACATCTACAAATTCTGAACTCTCTCACTTGGCTATCCAAACAGGAATCAATGGGGATATGGCCAGCCTCTGTTCCTACTTACACGTCTATTTGTTCCACTTTCTTCTTTGTTTCCTTCTATCTGCTTATATAGACATAAGTTCCTGTTCCTGCTTTCTTCTTCTGTTTCTTCGTTCTTTTCATTTTTCAGTTTTTTGTTTTATTTTTTACTGTTTCTTTTTTTCTGTCGCTTCTTCCTTAGCCTCTCCATCCTCCAAATTTTACTTCACTGCCTATAGGAAGGAAACGAGTCGGGATAGCTCAGTCGGTATAGGGACTGGCCACGGGCTGGACGACCGAGGGGTCGGAGTTCGAGTCCCAGTAGGGTCAAGAATTTTCTCTTCTCCATGTTGTCAAACCGACTCTGGGGTCTACCCAACCTCCTATCCAATGGATACTTGCTGTCTTTCGCCGGGGGTAAAGTAGCCGGGGCATAAAGATGACCACTCACCTCCAACTAGTGCTGAGATAAAGAAAATATGGATCCATATATCCACTCCCCCATACGTCTTCATGGCGTAGCACTTAATTACTTAAGCACTGTTGCGCCGTGGTGGCAGGGGGGCATGGAGGTATCCCACCGCTGCCACCACTGTTGCGGCGTGACGGGGGGCGTGGAGGTACCTCCACCGCTTCCGCCACTGTACCTCTCTCTCTCTCTCTAGCTGCCGCTACACTTATCTCCTGCCGGGATGACGGAGGACGAGGAAATATCCCTCTCCGTCACCCTGATTAGTAGGCTGCCACCATCTTGTTATTTCAAGAAATCTCGTACTTATCTTAGCTTGCATTACTGTCTGGGGTAACCATAAATCGCCGAAGCTTTGGGAAGTCCTGGAGTCGGAGGAAGAGGATAACACTCGTGGATACGTGAGGTTGAATGAAACTCGTCACATTCCTAGCCTATTCTATTACCTACGTCTTTAAATACACTATATACACCGTGCCGACGTTTGTCGGTTCGACTTACATTAAAATAATCTTGCAGTGTCTCATCATGTCCACCACCTATCACCCTGCTGTTGGTATTCTATGCTTGGAATCACTGAATGACCTAGCCCATCTGATTAGCCTATCTCTCCCGGGTTACACTTTACACTTTACACTTTGCACTCAATGATCATGGCTATATGAAATGGTTCCACTTACTTGAGCTGAAGATGAGAAGGCTTGTCATCACGATCCAGCGTCCACTCATGGCCACAATTGAGGTACTAATGTAATAATGACATTAATAAGAATAGATCCGACTAGAATCGAATCGAATAGCCAAAAAAAGCTAAGAAGCTAAAAAGAGCTAAAAAGAGCCCCTAAAATGGGTCGTCTCGGGTTTTTATAACCTCTGCTATGCTGACTCGTTGTCTTCCGGGTATAGGGGTCCTCCTACCCTGACGTGATTTTGGGTCGGTGTAGCTTGTTTATTGGTTGTTAATCGAGAAGGGGTTGACTCTTTTGGTAAGCCGCCTCCTCCTACTCAGCATTTTTCGTCTGCCTTAGTGCTTATGACACATTTCATATAGCCCTTCCGTATTGTCAGCGGTTCCCGCTGTCGTGTTAACATTCTGATTAGTCAGGAATTTCTTTTACTTCCTTGTAACCCCAGCTCTCCGGTTCATGTCCTTATTACTATGCAGTTTTAGTTTAGTTTTTTGTGTTTTTTCCATCTTACATCTAATTGTAGTGATTCCAAATTTATCCAAAAACTACTTCTACATGTACGTAACCCTTTGCTGCATTACAAGCACAGGGACAACTTTACCTCTTACCTTCTCTATAGGAAGGAATGGTAAGTGACGAAAAATTGAAGCTTTTCAGCCATACAGGCATGTACTGTCTTCGCTCACTTGGAAACCGGGATCGTGGGTTCGAATTCCACTCAGGGCATGGATCTTTAGTTTGTGTTTCTGCGTTTTTCTGTGTTTGTGTACAGGTAGAGGCCTTGCGACGAGCTGACCAACCGCACATGGAGTCCTACCGAATGTGTAAGATATAGAAAAACCGAAGTGAACGGAGAAGTTCATGGAGATAGGCCTAGGCCCGCTGGGACTCTAGTGCCAAGGAAAAAAAATGTTATGGAAGTGTCTCAGTCTCGAGGTCACTGGAACTTCCTTGCCTGCTGACACTGGTTTCGCCCGGGAATATATTGTCATCTATTTGGGGTTGCGTGACTAATAATAGTGATTATGGATTGAATGATTGGAATTATTGGCACTGCCAGCACAATTACAACTAATTATAACAGCCCACAATCAACGGCTGCCTAAGACTCGCTCCATTCCTTACTGGGCTAGGAGAGTCTGCCCTTCTGCGTGACTGAGTTTGTTCTGATTTATGAGTCGGTCACTTCTTCAGCTTCACTTCCGTTGTCCGCTGGTTAGCACTCCACAATCTGAAGACTCAACTTCTGAAGACTCTTACGACTGAATTACGACTGCCGAACGAAGAATCCTTTCCGGCTCTGCGCACTGAATGCCGACTCACCTGCGAACAAACTCGAAACCTGTTCTCTCGCGATCTCACGTGACTGCCCTTTTATAACTTCAGAAGAACCGAACAGAGACCACCACCTAGAATACTTAGTTGCCATTCTGTCTGTTATCACAGGAAGGTGCTCACAGTGCCGTTGGCTAACAGTGGACTAGTTCGTTGAAGCGGGAACGTGTGTTATAAAACTGTTGCTCAGCAATACTATTGTATATTGCGGCTTTCAGGCGTTATGTCGCGATGCCATTACGTAAGCAGCACCGGACTGGGGAGCAGTCGCAGTAGCAGTCGCAGTGCACCTGCCAGGCAGCCTTACGTCGGACTGAGAACACAACAAGATCTGCTACGCACTTGGTTCTGTATCACAACAAACTTGGGGAGCAAACCAAATGTTCTTCAGTTTTACGCCTTTCTCGCATAGTTATTTCTTCTGTTACTCATTTCTCTTTCCTTCTCTTTTACTTCTTGCTTCACTCTCTCACTTTCTTCCGTCACTCTTGTTTCCCTCGTCCGTCTACTTTCTTTCGTTTCAAGTTCCGATGAGGTCACTGGATATTTTCAGTTTACCTAACCCTTCCAGCCGCACTAGGCCCTGGGGTTGACTCAGCCTCTAACAGAAATGAGTACCAGGATTTAATTAAACAATTTTCCTGGGGAGTAAAGCACGGCCGGCGCGTAAGGCCGACAACCTTACCGCCAGCTTTGAGTCGATTGTCTAGATAATGTGGGACCCTCAACGTCTCACAACCCTATGGGCCTTCACGGCCTGTTACAGTGATAGCTTTACTTACTTTTTTTACACGAGAGCGCAGGTGTAAATTCCAGTCTGTATACACTAGTACGCAGGCTTTCACGTTCGAATGTCCGCACGCCTTCTCAGCTACACCCCTTTCACTTGTGCTCCTGAACCGGTTCTCGACTTCACCCGCATCTGTTGAGCAATTTCAATAGGTCTTTCTTGGAGCGGCAGTGAGGGCTGGTGCCTTTATTACAGTTTTGCCCGTCTCCTTCCCCCTAAACATATCGCAGTCGGCCCACACAACGCCATGCTTCTGCAATCATTGCAGTTGTCCTTGCAGTGCTTTGTCTGTTGCATAAGCGCACAGTGTGATGAAAGGATTATCATGTGTCGTGAGTAGGTAGGGATCTGGAAGGAGGCGGTTGTGCCCTGTTCCTTCGTCCAAATATGGCGATTAAAGAAGAACACAAGATTTCACTCTAAAATAGCGGGCAATCGAACAGATAACAAACCCGAACACCTTAGAATGGATACCTACACTATCAGGCTAAATCGGTTTGAAAGACACAGCAACAGCTACAGAATTAGTTGGGAATTGTTAGATTTACGTGCTGGGTGACCGTAACCTGCTTGAAGGCATTAGCCCCAGAGGGAGCCATGAACATTTTCAGTTGGCACAGTGTGAGGAAACTAAAAATCAGTTAGCACCTTTGCCATTAGACTCAGTGAAATAAAGCGGAGACAGACAGGAACACGGACGGAGCAGTGTGAGGCCGGGCAGCGCTCCTTGAAGCCACCAATTAGTGCTAATTAAACAGGATTCCTGTCCCCCACCCCACCCCACCCCATCTGCCTATCCCTTTATCCGCGCAATGTTGGCTCCAAGCGCAGGCAGCTTGTGTGCTGCGTCTCAGGGACTGGGAAGGAGCAGTTGTGGCGCATTGTAACTCTCCATCACGTTAATTATTGTATTAATAATAGCCTTACCGTGAGAGATTGGTCAGTACAGTGATATCTACGTAAGAGATGGCAGAGTTCTTTCCTTTCACCTCCTCTCTGTCCAGCAGTATCCTATCCATTGGGTGCAGAAGTTCTCTTCTCAAGGATAAAACAGCCAGAGCGTGAGCCTCCTCTCATGTATGTGATGTCCGTTTTAAAATTCGTTTCTAATAGTTTGATTAATTCTCAGCAGCGAACTCTGCTTTCCACCTTTGAACCTCACTAAAACTCGCATTCGCTAGCTTCATTCTTGGCACTCATTCTAATCCACTTAATTGCATTAAGTAGCCAGCAGTGGATCAAGGTAACTCTGTCCTCACATTGTAACTAGTGTGTTAAAGAGTAACTAGATTGTCATATTGATAGTAGGCTAAATTGTACCTAGGCAGTTGTGTTACTGTTGTCCTTATTGCTGAAATCACTACTTGGTTTCAGATCGAATATTCCAGTTAAAAGTAGACAAATTCAATAAATATGTTTCTGTACGTCTCCAGACTGCTTTGACTAAGTCGACAAGGATGGGAAAGTTATTAAAATACACTAGATTTCAGGTACTCAGACAGGTAACGGTTAAGAATACGGTGAGACCTCGTGTAGTGTTGTGCATACTTACAGAAATTTCGAAGGAATTTTCTTATTCCACAGCTGAATGGGGGGAAGGGGGCATCATACTCCTCGGAAACGTCGATACATTTCTAGTAAACTACACAATATTATAATTACTGACATTTCGGACTTTGGCCATCATCTGGTATTTTAGAAACTATAAAATACAATAATGTTGTCTTTTGGGGCTTGGCGCCGTGTAGATCTTGTGTGAGCCGACATTTCTGAGGAACTTAACGTCCCATCTTCAGGGTAGAATATTCCGCGAGCGAGGAATCTACCTTAAAGTTGCGGGCGATATATTCCTCCTCTACACGACGCCACGTCCAAGAAGACGACATTCTTCATAGTCACCGCCGTGGAAATCTGAAATCTTACATAGAAAGCACAACATTCGGAAACTGGATCTGTTTCCGCCCTCAGGAGAGGGGGGAGACACCTACTCTGTTGGGCCCCTTAGAAAGAACTAACCTCAATCAGTGGACCCAACAGAGTAGGTGTCTCCTCTCTGACTTGAGGACGGAAACAGATTCAGTTTCCGAAACTTTGTGTTTTCTAATTTCCAGAATACCGAACGATGGACGAAGTCCGAAAACCCAGTAATTCTGAGTATTACACACCATCATCAGAACCCTTTAGAATCTATTTACACAGCGTCATATCCGAGAGCTCGTAATCTGGACCTAGTTTAGATGTGTCTGAGGCTGCTTCTTCCTGTGATACAGAATTTCAACTGGATATTAGCAATGGCGCTATTTCTCTTCACAACATGGCCACTGAATGTTATGGCAGGAGGTGGTGGGGGGATGCTCGATAAGCTAGTCAATTTGTTCAGATCTCGTGATGTCCTCTGGAAAGCTTTAGTTGCTAAGCTAATGGTAGTTTACTTACACGAAGTGATTAAAATGACGTGCTCGTCCGTCCAAATAAATTCGGCGATTTCGTCTCAGTTTTATACAAATATTCTCAGTGGAACTTAATTTGTATATTGCTGGTCCAGTTCAACCATTCCTGCTATGCACGAGGCTGAAATCGAGTTCCTGTCATGCTTTTCAAACGATGTATCACTGCAGAGAACATGAGCACGTAACTTACATTTTCTTCGTACATTTTGTTAACACCGAAATCTTAGACCGAATATTCACCACATGATAAGTGTCTACTGAAATACAAGGAAATATGTTTTCCCTCTTCTCTCTGTCTGATCTGGAATAAAGTGAAATCGGGACCAGTGAAGTAAGGAACATCGATAATTTAAGTAACTTAGTTGGAAATAATTCGCATAATTGTTGTAAAACTATAAATTCTTGTGTGTGTGTGTGTATGTGAGCGTGCGTGCCTACATAAGTGAAACGTTAAACTGATGTAGCTACGCCATTTTGTTGAAGGGAAAAATCGATGTTCTATTTTCTTCCTGTCTTCCCTTACCGGTTTATAGTTTAACTTTTATGTATTTCTGCTGTATCTCCTGCACGCTGAATTCGTTCAGCGCAAGAACACTGAACCAAAGTAGCAAACCACAGTCATTCGCAGTTCGGGCAAGATGCGAACCTGCGATCCTTGTGCCAATGACAGAACTGCGCATGCTCCTCTGTGAGAACTCTTCATCTCTCCGTATTGCATGAAGCACAACACAGTAACAGAGTTACTGGAGTAATCTGACGTATTAACAGAGGCCCAATTACAATTCAGAGGTGCTCACATGCATTTCTAAGACTGCTTCTAATTAATGTCTTTGATAAATTCGTAATGTCAAGTTTCATTCGGACGGATTTGCTTACAGTAAGAAGGATCTGGGAAATGCCATACCCTTACTGAAGCTGTAAATGAAATGTCCTATATATAGGGGCTTTATAAATTCATGATTCTTTGAGCTTGAAGCCTATACGTTTCGAGGTCTGCTGTTTCAGTTAATAGCAGAGAACACTCTATTTTAATCAATGTGTTGGAAATTCTGCACAAGTGTTCTTGGATGGGTGATCGACTGATACCGACACAACACGGATAATTGCTTGTTTCATTGAATGATTCGATGGTTCGGATGCGAGTCTCTAAGATGTGTCGTGTCTATTTCGTGAAGTTTTATTGTACTGGTACAAGGAAATTAAAACAGATAGATAGTTAATCTTTCGTAAATATGGCAAATTAAAATATATGAGAAAGAGTTTACAAATTAAATTCACTTATAATATTATTGGCCACGAGATAACATAGTTGGTTGAGGCATTATGCTACAAGCCGGAAGGTCGCGGGATCGAATCCCGATGAGGTGGATTTTTTCAATTTGCCTATCCCTCCCAGCCGCACTGGGGTCGACCCATCCCCTAACATAAATGAGGATAAAGAATATTCCTGAGGGTAAAGGGCGGCCTCAACATCCCACAACCATATGGGTCTCCACGGCCTGTTACAGGAATAGCTTTACCTTCTTTTACCTTTACCTTGGTGCAGCAGATTGTCTGGAACAGCCGTGTCAAACACGCGTCCCTGGGGGCCTCATGCGACCCCCATAGCCACAAAGTGCGGCCCCTCAACTTTTAGAGTTAATTGATATTAAAATCAATATTAAAATTTTAATGGAAATATTTTTTGTAAAGACAATTTTCCAGCAGACCAGAAGACAAGAAGTCTCACGCAGACATAAATTAGCAAGCTGCAGGAGATTCAATATTTTGATATTCCTAATATAAATTTCTTGCGTAATCTCTTTTTATATATTGAAAAGCTGTTTGATATTTGTCAAAAATGGCATTCTCTTGCTTTTTAAAACTGTAAGATATGTGACTTTAGGTAATTATATTGAAATTATTCCTAAATAATAAATAGAATTAAATTTCCTTGTATCAAAATCTAATATTCAAAAATCTAATTCAATATCTTGTCTTTCCATTTTGTAGCAGTAGAACACTCGATGCACAATAATAGTTTGTGGCGTGTTTAAGTTCATCCCACTTCTGACACCAATGTAACGTGTTTGTGTGTCACGCTACAAATAAATTCACGCCGTTCCAATATAGCGAGTTTATTCCTTTCGCTCACTTACACACATTTTGCAATCATTTGCACTTGCAGTGTTACAATCACTGCTCACAATATTCCGGCGATGCTGGACCCAGACGGATATTCCGACGCTTCTTCTTCGAGGCCTGTTCCGACGCTTCTTCTTCGAAGTCTATTCCGATACAGCTGGCTTCTCATCGAAGCTGGCCTATTTATACCCTCGCCGCTGCTAGGTAACGAACCCTCTGTTATAGCGGTGGAGACGTTGCATTGTTGGCTCCACGTTTCCTACGCAATAACCCATTGTTATCGCGTTGTCTCTGTGGGAACCTTCGCGTATTCGTCGTAACCGTGGAGATTCCTGTTAGAACTACAGTAGAGCAATTGTTGTTTATTATGCAACGGTCTATTCTGGCGTTTCCACAGAAGTGTCTCTTCTGGACTCCAGACACGTTACAGTATATTTCTATTTTGAAGTGCGGCCCTGGACTATTATTTATAGGGCTGAGGTGGCCCTCTGTACAAGTTGAGTTTGACATGCCTGGTCTAGAAAATGTGGGAGCCTCGACATCTCACAACCCTATGGGTCTCCACGGCCTGTTACAGGTTTATAATATTCACAAAAGCGGACATTTAAACAGAGGCTGAATTCCATCCAGTCCTTCACAGTTTCTGGACCCTAACTAAAAACCAGCTGCTACAAATTGAACCTGCTTATATTAGGCTTCTAAGATCTTCTGCAGGCTATCGAAGAATAGGCTAAATAAGGAATAAAGATATTAGACTGAAACTAAACATTCCATTTACGGAAAGGATAAATGAATGTCGACAGAACTATTACGAACAAAACTCAAGAATGCCTAATGACCGAATTCCTGGGAAGCTATTTGACTACCACTCAGTAGGAAGATAGGGGATGCAGTTACTGGTTAGGTTAATCCTGGGAACGGAACTGACTAAAAGGCTCAGTATTTGAAGATGGTGATGTTGAATTTCAAAATTTACTGTCCTAAAAACCATATTAATAATATCCTCATAATGGTATACTCTTCCCAGCCCTGTTTACTTCCTCTTGTTTAGTTCAATACCCTCTTCAGCTGTCTGTTCGCCACCGCTCTCAGTTTAATCCTTCCCTCAAAATGTCACACCCATAGGTAGCAATAGACAGGTCTGTAGTATCACATGGTTCATTCCTTGGTTTTTACATACAGCGCAGAGATAAAGGATCTGACGCAAACTCCTTCACTAAATGAACAGGC
This sequence comes from Cryptotermes secundus, assembly GCF_002891405.2. Classification (NCBI taxonomy): domain Eukaryota; kingdom Metazoa; phylum Arthropoda; class Insecta; order Blattodea; family Kalotermitidae; genus Cryptotermes; species Cryptotermes secundus. The sequence continues at coordinate 175,161 of NW_019722428.1, read as the reverse complement.
TCTGGGTGGAATTCAGAGCCTACTGTCGGGTACATGGTGTTCAAATATCAGACCCATAGACTTCAGAGTCTAATCTTGGTTACATTGTGTTGAACTATCAGATCCATAGAATTCATAGCCTACTTTGGGTACATGGATTTGAACCATCAGCTCTATAGAATTCAGAGCCTACTTTTGGGTACATCGTGTTGAACTATCAGACCCATAGAATTCAGATCCTACTTTTTGGTACATGGTGTTTAACTATCAGATCCATATACTTTAGAGCCTACTTTTGGGTACATGGTGTTGAACCATGAGATCCACTGAATTCAGAGCCTACTTCTGAGTGTAAGTTGTTGAACCTTCAGAACTATAAAAGTATGGAATTTAAGGAAAAGTTAAATAGTTATTAGCTACTGAACAAAATTCCTGCTTCAATTTTTTATTGTACTTGAACAGACTGTACCCGTTTTAGTATCGGCTTCATCGACGGTCATTGTAGGTTTACCCTACCGCGTCGTCACCAGCGCTCCTGGTGGTGGACGTGAATAATTGATAGATCTAGTGGGACAGATGTCATTTGATGATATAAGTTTTATGCGCACGGGACGATGGGGAAAACTTCGCTCAGGTATCGCGCCAGCATGCAACTGTACTGTGGACAATTGAATGTAGCCTTCCGCAAACATCATTTAACGGTAGCACAGGAAATGGCGTCACATACCATACATAGTAAAACAGGACTTCGTACGATTTTCTAACCCTCCAGCACACGACTCGTGTATCACCAATTGGAAACATGAAAACGCGACAAGTTTCGGGAGAATAACCAGTGTAGTAAAACTTCACCACTTTTATCGTTCCTGTAACCAGAGAGTACAGAGAAGAAACTCAAATAATCACATTGTATTTTTAAAATTCTGGAAGCTAATCACTTAATTTTGTTCCAGGAGCTGACAGGCTAAGTCTGAGGTGATTTTTTCTGAAACCCTTCCACAGGACTCCCTCCAACCCTCTCCGTATTCTTGTACTACTCGCATGAAGTTGACTGTCGTATGAACCAATAGGGAGGCTTATTACTAGTTGTCGTTTCTATTTTAACATATTTTGGTGCACGTGAAATTTCCATGCATGTGTTTATGTATTGTGACATGTAGAGAAGCAGTGACACTCGAGTTTCCGTAGAGGTAGATTCTTGGAAACCAACTCATTACGGAACACGTTTCCTGGGATAAGAAAACTAAAGATATTTCCACGAAGATAAATTCTTGGAAACCAAAACGCCTCTTCAGAATCAACAGGCGTTTCCGTGGATGGTGATACGCTATATAAGAGGTCGTTCAGATCCCGTGTGGAGGCGGGGTCCAATACCTCCACCGTGACCCTGCGAGTCGTAGGAGGCGACGAAAAGGGAAGTCTCAAATCTGAGACAGTAAAATGTGGTCGCGAGTCCCAGGGAACTCGGGCCTGAGAATGACTGCGCTGGCGAGAGCCAGCAGCAATTGTAAACGATAGAATCGTCCTCTAGTCAGCGAGAGCGCCCCACATCAACAAACCCGCAACTGTCTGAGAGTAGTAAAAATATGGTCGCAAGCCCCAGATGGGTGTTTTACTCCAAGATAGAGTCGCTGACTGACCGTCGGTCGTAATATAAGACTCATTGGCCGATACATAGCTCAAGCGGTTAGTCGCTGGCTTCCCACTGCGGAGGCCCGGGCTCGAGCCTGGGTCTGGTTATGTGGGATTTGTGGTGGACAAAGTGGCGCTGGGTCAGGTTTTCTCCGAGTACTTCGGTTTCCCTTGCCAAACTTCATTGCACCAATTGCTTCACAATCACCCTCATCTATCATATTGGACTGGTACACTAGACCAGAAGTTTCCGCAGTACCAGTAGGACTCGGTCTCACCCTATTAAGAAAAAAAAAGCATAGGTCTCAGAGTGAAATCAGCCGCAGTTCAGACCAGAATAGAAAGAGTTAAGATCAGAATTGAGCAGAAGGTTTATTGAGTTATTGTAATTTATTGTGAATACGAGTGACTGTAAAGGAGGGAGTAATAAATCCATTCATCCAGTCCAGACCTGTTATTATTAGTTGCGACCATAGAGAGATAGATAGATAGATAGATAGATAGATAGATAGATAGATAGATAGATAGATAGATAGATAGATAGATAGATAATTTGAAATGCCAGCTGAATTCAGCTGGCTCAGTATACTGTCTGGTGTGAATAGGGTAATAACTAATAAGCCTTCGAGTTCCGTAAACGCAAGAAGTTCACAAGCTACTACAAATAGCACATCATATTCCTTAGCCTTTCAAGGATGACTCTTGTTAGCAGGTTATTAAGATCTAAAAGCTTATGACGATGTTATTTCAGTACAAATATTATATTTTTGGACATTATCCATCATCCTGCCTTTGTCTAAAAACCATCATCTTTATTTTTCAAAACACGACGTTTCGGAAACTGGATTAAGAAAACTGAGATGGTTGGAAGTCATAGGCAAGTCGTTTTATTGATTGGGCCCAAATGAGTAGGTTTTACCTGAAGAAGGAGAGAGAATCCAGTTTCCGAAACGTCATGTTCTGAAAAATAAACAGGATTAGATTGATAATGTTAAAAAACATAACATTTATACAGGTAATTAGTTATTTTTTTCTTCCGTCATATTCTTGTTCATATTCTTGAAGGTAACAGTATAAAACCACGCGTCGGAATCCGTCAGCCAAACGAATTCTTCACCCAGTTTCTTTCCGCATTTATAAGAGTGATACAGGAAAAGCGTGCCAAGCCCCATATGTATGTAACTGCTAGAGAGAGATTAGAACGAAATGTGCTGATATGCGGGCGCTTTCAGATTCTGTTTGCAGCGCCTTTCTGCTGCGGCGGTTACTGGCTAAACTCCTCTGCATCTGTTTCATTTTAAATCAGTCCACCAATTTCGTTTCCGCACTTTTATTTTCCGGTTTTACCGATTCGAAATATATTCCAAAGCTCACGCAAGCATTGTTTGTAAAAAAAAAAAAGTTTAGTCAACGCTTTCCAATCGATTGCTTCAGCTCAGAGAATGCACATACAAAGCAGACTCCAGTATGGACACCAGAAGCAATGAGGCGTATCAGATCACGCAAATTAAAAACAATTTGCACCTACACATAATTTTGCTGAAAAGATAAATAACCCGAAAACCGCTGTAAATTTTGAGTGGGTAATTGGTATGGATGTTCTGTGTATATTAACTAATTGAAACCTTTTAAATGTTCCCTTAATTGTCGAGCGCAGGTTGAAATCTACTGGCCCAGTTAGCGCAAAATTGCCTAATTATCCATCACGTCACCTCCTAAATATTATTGCTGCGGTTGGTAGTTCTGGACGCACCCTTAGATTCTTCATGGTGGGAGCAAATACAGTAATCCCTCGCTATTCCACATTAATTGGATTAACTGATAATCTGGATTAATGAAGGAAAAGATAGCACTAAAAGACAAAAGAAAATATAAAACAAATAAATGGAAAATTTAATAATACAGGTAATAAAGATAAATAATAAATATTACTGCAGCAATTTCTTCCTCAGTCAGAAGCGGAAATCCAGGTCCCCTCCATCCAGCTCGAGTCAATCTTCGATATTTTCTCGCGTGCTTTAATATCCCCAGCTGCCCTCGACACAGCCTGAAATTTGTCTTGTTCTGCTTCCTCTTGCTCCTAAATCCCACGTGTCTTTATAAAGTATGCATTCAACTGTGAACAGAATATTTCGTTTTTCGTATTTCGAACCGGATTATCCGACATTTGGATTAACTGTAACCGGATTATCGAGGGTTTACTCTATAGTCGTTCCTTCTTTATTCGTAACTAATACGTGGAATATGTACCTTGCCGAGAAGCTGACGATTCCCTACCTAGTCAATCAGTCTCACCGGTATGAGGGACCAGATGGTCAATTATCTTGTCTACAAGAGCGCGTCAGAGGGTCCCACGAATCCAGTCCACGTCCTCATCCATTTCTATAATTCTCAGATCTACCCCGAGGTCTACTAAACGGGCTCTTCCTTTTTAATTTTCTGTACTCATAGATTATATGCAATCTTCAGATCATAAGCCCGTGGAACATATCCAGCCCATCTCATTCTCCCTAATATGAACATGCCAAAAAACTTTTTTCTCAATTTAGAACACGAAATGCTCAATTCGTCTAATTCTCTGCAGTATTTTTTTTTATTTCTGACATGAACTCTGAAATACTGCGGCAGTAAATGCGCATTGCGCTGATCTAAAGCTGCGTAATTAGTACATATTTGATAAAAAACAACAAATAATTGAGTTTCTTATCGAGACATTATAATAGGACAGTATTCTGAAGCACTGAAATTTAAATTTTCATATATCCAGTTGTATATTTTCGGTAGGTTATATTGCTTAACTATCTTTAGCTAGAAAGGAGAACGTGTTTGTTTGCTGTTTCTCAACGCTCTGGGTAGCTGAGCATAGCGTCAAAGTGTAGAATGATAGATGAATGATGAATTGGAAAGGTTTTGGGATAAACATTTTTGGCCTCATCGAGATTCTACACGCGTTTGCCTACACGTCTGGCGTCTTCTTATTACCGTCGTCGTTGTACTCTTACGTTGAGCGTCACGTTCTAACTGCCCCCACCGTTGAGCTACGTTGGTCTTCAGCCGCTAGCTGCTGGACTGCTACGGGCGACGGCGGCTACAGCTTTCTTTACCCTGTTTCACTTATCCTACTTTCACACCTCTACTCTTTAGGGGGATGGGTTTGGTTTGGGCGCCAGTAAACTGCTACCATCAGTTTACAGATTTATGGGAGGTGTGAAGGATGGATAAGGGGGTTGCTGTCAGCTAGTTCTGCCGGTAGAGCTAAGATTCGGTCCTCAGGCCGTTTGGCAGGGTCTCGCTCAGGAAGGGAAGTGGGAACTCCTGTTACTGCACACACTTTGTTCCACCAGACAACTTATTAAACTCTTGTCCCTAGTGGACCCCACTAACGTACTACATTCAAATTGTATCCGCTGGGTTTGCGATCTTGAACCAGACTCCTTCCAATGACTTCTCTTTCAGAATTTGCGTCCTAATAGTTTTCGATCTTGAGTCAGACTCCTTGCAGAATTTGCGTCCGAATGGTTCGGGATTTTGAATAAGACTCCTAGAACGCCTTCTCCACGCAACCCTCGGAGTAGCCTCGGTCCACAAGTCAACTCCAGAAATTACGAGGATTGGTCAATTTAGAAAAATGGGAGTACACTAATTAAGTATTCCTCCAATCCGTTTAGGTATTACAGGGAATTTAGACGCTAAAACTTAACGTAAAATCTGTCAGTAGCTTGACAAATGTTACGCTTGGCTTGGGGTTGGGAGACCACCCATCTTTTGAGTTATGGGTTCAAAACTGTCACTTATTGTGTTCTCCAAGGATTCAGACAAGTAAAATTTTGTGTGACTTTCTAAAGAACCAAGCCGCGAGGGGTCGTCCTCTTTCGTTCCGCATCTGCCTTGACCAGTCGTTTTTCTATTGTCTTTTTCATTGGAGAGTCTGGGCTAAAACTCCTTCTTGAGGGCAAGAAATAGCCTACGTCCCTCTCGTCCATTTACTGTAGGTTATAAGTAAACCTAACCGAACAGGTTTATTTACCCGGATCCAAACATTCTACCAAATTAAATCGAGCTTGGGTAGGCAGATCGGTTACAATTCTACCCCAGTATATGCCTGGAGATACTGAGGAAAAGCATGGGAAACCTCAGTCAGTATATGCGATACCTCTGCCAAGATTCGAATAGTTCACAACCCGTAAAATAGTACAGACCGCTGCGAGAACCCGCTCAGCGGGACCAGAGGAAACACAGAACATAAAGAGGTAAAACTGTCTTTGTCGCTCACAGTGGCCCGGCGGTCTAAGGTAGGAGCTGTCTTCGCCCACTAAAATACTGGGGTCGTGGTTTTGAATCTCACGCGAGGCATGGATCTTTGCTATTGTTTTGTGTTTTTGTTGTCCTGTATTGGTAGCGGCCTTACCAAGGAATCCTACAGACTGTCTATAAGTTTAAGAAACTGTAAAACACAGGCCAACATACATCATGGACTGCAGCGCCCACAGAGAAGTCAAACTGTCATTAGTGCGAACGGACGCAAGCAGTAAACGGGGAAGCTGTCTCGAGGCTGTGCTGGGCACGGCTCTGTCGCTACGCCCGGTCCCCATGTCGGCGGCCGACTGTCCCAGCCGTGCAGCGGCGGCGATAGTCACACTGCAGCAAAGCATCAGAATGAAGGTTATGTACCCACTCATAGTTACGTATGTGCCTTATAAATCTCTCAGAAGTAATCACATTTGCATAACACAGAGTCCATAATCCTGCCCGCACTCAGAGTGCAGCATATATCAACTTCTATATCAGATGCGAATTTTGTGTACTACAGAATGCTCATGTACTCGTGTCTGATCAAATAAAATCATGCCTGAGTGAAAACATTTTACTTCTGGATTAAATTCGCCATCGCCAGCTTACTGAAGACACCAGATGAAGGAACTGCTGGACTGAGGATGATGTGGATGATAATTGTGGAGAGATGCTGTTTTTTTTTTTCTCTCAATAATTTGTCTGAAGATTCTTTTCGTGTTTCGTTTTTGTTCCCAGGGTTTTAAGTTTTCTTTTTGGACAATATGACACAGTGTCATGTCGGAGCTCGCCTTAGACATTCTCTCTCGAGCACTTCAAGTAAGAAATGGGTGCACTGAAAGAGGCCCCGAGAACCGCAACAACGATTGTTGAAATTAAGAAGGTTCGAAAATACAGATACGCGTTAGTACAAACATTATGTTTTTGGACATTATCCATGTTCCTGACTTTATCTAAAAACACCGCCCTGTTTATTTTTCAAAACACAACCTTTCGGAGACCGGATTCTGTCACTATCTTCGGCGTTATGGTCTAGCTCTATCGACTGGGCCCATCTGAATAGGTGTTTACCTGAAGACGGAGACAGAATCCAGCCTCCGAAACGTTGTGTTTTGAAAAATAAACAGGGCGGTGTTTTTAGATAAAATCAGGATGATGGATAATGTCCAAAAACATAATGTTTGTACTGATGTACCATCGTCACAAACTTTTACATCTTATTTACTGTTACGCGTTGTTTGATTCTGTAACGCATCTTCTGTCCACTTGCTGTTGCCAACTTATACATATTTCTGGCAAAGTTCCATTTAGTTTGAATGAAAACTTGGGCATGCAAGGTAAAATATACATTAGCCTAGAAAATCCGTGTCTGAAACACGAATTGTCACGCCATGACGTAAGACTTGAGTGAGGGAAGTATGATGCAGACACATTCACTTCTGAGGGATATGCCGTGTAAGGCGGATGTTATAAGTAGACTAAGAACTTTCACAATATGATAATATTGCAGTGTTGCTATTGCCGCTGCTGATCCAGTAGGAAATGGGGCAGCCTCTGTAACGACAGCACACAACTCAGATATCCTGTCTCGGCACAGCCGCCAAATATCGCCCCTTATTACGATCTGTCCAACTAAAGGGAATGTAGCCTATATTATGTGGGTTTGTTTCGTGTGCTTTTATCCGTGAACAATACGTCACACGTTATGAATAGTGTGACGCTAATGACGAAAATGGTAACCATTTTGTGTTTTCAAACTCAGCAACATCTCACCGAGAAACACAATGACAACCGGCTTCAAGATGTGACCCGCTGACATAATAATAAGATAAGATTAAAAATGGACGTCGAGCACGGAATTCTCATTTCGCAGTGCCGTCAGGAAGGGGCGGGATACCGCGTGCGTGCACAAAATACACACAGTGTTAGCAGGAGCTATGTTCTGGCCTGGCATGATACGCTGTCGGATTACCTTCAGAGTTAGCCCCCCCCCCACATGTAATATATCGCATTAAGATAATTCGCTGAGTGTTTATCCAGGAACTGCGGACGCGGACGCTGCCCGCTCTGCACAGGGTGTACAAAGATTACTTTTCTGCCTGTTTACATTGAAGGCTTTGGTCTCAGAGCGAATGAAACTCTTGCGTATCGAGTGAGATAACTGACGATGCTGGTTCCAATCATAACGAAACCTGTCCTTTCGTGGAGTTGGTGTAGTTTATAAGTTACTGAACTCAACAAATATTTATTGAGGAAGAATACAACTATAACTGTATGCCTAAAGGGTTACTTGTTTAAGATAAGACATTGTATAAATATCTATATAAGCATATGAGTTTGATTTGTTTCATTCCGGTCCGTCACACTAACAATTACAAATATAAATCACTCCGTCCAATGTGACCTATAAGTTTTTTACTACATGAAAACTTAACACCCTTACATGTTTCGGTCTCTGTAGACCATCTTCAGAGGGCAAACATCACTACAAATAGGAAACCACCATCACATAAGTTGTTTAGACGTAAAGTACGTACACTTATATGCTACAATACATAGTACACAAAATAGATATTTCACATTGTGAACAGTGAAAACAACACAGCAGCCACGAGCAAAGCCTGGACGATATAAAGCACCTCCACATCAAAATAGCCAGGTGGCACATTATCTGCCCCATATAAGAGGGACGATGAGAGGACGATCACGAGCCTGCATGGTTTACGAATTTTAATTATTGACAATCCAAAAAAAAAATAATTAGCATCAAGAAATTTTATACAATTTTATAAAAAACTTTACATTCCCAGGAAACTGCTGTGTTTGTGAAATGTGAAATGACTATTTTGTGTACTATGTATTGTAGCATATAGGTGTACGTACTTCACGTCTAAACAACTTATGTGATGGTGGTTTCCTATTTGTAGTGATGTTTGCCCTCTGAAGATGGTCCACAGTGGGGGTGGAGTCTAACTGGGTCCACTCGGCACTGAGGCCACTGATTGGCTTATTGTAGCATGCTCCCGGTGATTATGATGATGGAGAATTTGGTGGAATGAAGATTGGCAGGAGAAACCGAAATACTGGGAGAAAACCTGCCCCAGCGCCGCTTTGTCCCCGACAAATCCATCTTGACCAGACCCGGGATCGAATCCGGGCCGCCGCGGTGGAAAGCCAGCAACTAACCGCTTGAGCTATGGTGCGGCCCTATCGCATAGTTGCTAAGTGGTCAGATTTTATATTCATGGCCTTGTAATGATATTGTATTTATGTGTTGATACTGACCAATCACATTGTAACAGTAGTTTCCGCCTGTATTGATATATCCTTCTGAAGATGGTCCCTCAGATCGAAACATGTAAAAGACGAAAGATTAAAAAGAAGAAGAGAACATTTATCAGTCACACTGGACGGAGCTGATAGCCTTGTAAAATATTCCCTGCTTTTTCTGAGTACAAATGTGGCGACGGTGCGAAAACTTGAGAACGTGTCCAAACTTTTCCTTCTGTGAACCGGCTTGCATTTATCTGGTGTTTCAGACAGAACAAGAATTTTCACCATGATCTGAAAATCCCTCCTGAACATGGCATTCAGAGTCAGACGACTCCGCTGCAAACCTTCACAGGTTAAAGTTATCATATCGCCTGTTGCTAGGTTCTCCACATAGTATCGCTCCTTGAAACTCAGAGTTTTGTGTCTCATCTCTTCCTTCGCTATGTCGCCACGCCTCATTCGTCTTTACTTTATTCACCTAACAATATTAGTTTTTTTTTTGTCGTTGTTAACATTCTATACAGAACGGACAATAGTTTGTAAGATGAGGCACCGACTAAACAATTAACATTAATAATACTACATCCACATCACGAGCCTCCAAAACAGTTTATTATATATACAAAAATATAGAATATTCCAATTTGTCCGTGGGAACACAACAAAATCACAAAAACCAACGACTGACTCGATGATGTAAAGTATCACTTGAAGAATTTTAACCTTATTTTATGCTATGACTTTCGTTTTATGTAGTCTAATTTATTGTACTTTTACGCCAAGTATTTTTAATTTAATTAATATTATTGTATCCAATTTTACTAGTAATACAGTTCAGTGGTATATATATATATATATGTTGGCCATATATTTGCCTGATGATGTCTTTTAGTAGCCGAAACATGTAGCAGAGCCAAACTGGGCACTGACCTCAATATTATTGTGTTGTGACGGTTTTAATAAAGAAATGGAACATTATTTTTTTCTCTCTCTATGCCTCTACAGCCCTTTGGACATTGACGTCTTTTTCAGTTTCTTAATGCTATACAGTGTCGGTAGGAACCCCTGGACAGGGATCAGCCCGTCGCAAGTCGGCTACCTACACACAGAACAACACAAACACAGAATAAAACCACACAGACATATTTTCCTCTAGTGGGATTCGAACCTATGACCCAAGTGCTCGAGTGGGATAAGACGGTTGATGCCCGTGACCACGCGGCCACTGTGACCGGCAACAATATTAGCTGGACAGTATATGTTCTCAAGTTATTCAGCGGGTAGCTACTTTCTTGTCTCTGTATTTTGAGCACCTGGTTGAAACCTGTCTGGTCAGAAGCACCGGCCGGCAGCTTTGAATAAGATCATAATGCAATAGGTATGCCACCATTATTGCTTGGAATCACGGGATAGAGAAGGATGGACTGCCTTCCCTGAGGCTCCACAGGGTCCCACTATCTCCTGGCTTTATGGGCCCTTCACACGATTTCATGGCTCATTAATATTAATACTTCGAGGGTGATTGTGAATTGCGGCAGTCTGCCTTGTCGTAGTATTACTTCAAAATCATTTCGATTCCTGCTCCTGTTTCGAACGTTGGAATGTTCACGCAGCTGGAGCTCCTGCGGGCTGCGAGTGTTTGGGGCATTGGCTTGTCATCATTCTGTCGCAGTCCTAGAAGTAGCGTAGTTCAAACAGAAAAGGCTTTAGACCGCGCGGTCACTGTTGTCATTGTCTTACATCATCATGGTCATTGTCATCGCCATCCTTATCATCGTTATCATAGTTCATAATCATAATAATTACTGTTATGAGGTAAAATAAATAGGACCGCCTCTGTGGTCTAGTGTTCAGAGTTCTGGGCCACAGATCCAGAGGACCCGGGTTCGGTTCCCGGCTCTGCAAGGTTTTCTGAGAAATAGTGGGACTGGAACGGGGTCCAATCAGCCTCGTGAGGATAACAGAGGAGTTATTTCATGGAAATAGCGGCTCCGGTCTAGAAAACCGAGATTAACGGCCTTGGGGATTCGTTGTGCTGACCACTCGACACCATCTATCCGCTAAAGTTGGCACTAACTTCGCCAACAAACGGCGGTCGCTCGGTCGGTATAGTTCGCTTGCGGTCGTAAGCTACGGAGTAAGGCCGCGCCATAGCTCAAGCGGTTAGCTTCCCACTGTGTCGGCCCAGGTTTGATCCCAAGTCTGGTCAAGTGGGATTTGTGGTAAACAGAGTGGCGCTGGGGCTGGTTTTCTCCGAGTACTTCGGTTTCCCCTGCCAATCTTCATTCCACCAATTGTTCCACAATCACCCTCACCTATCTTCTGGGGTCGGTACAATAGGCCAGAAGTGGCCGCAGTACAAGGGACTTAGTCCCACCCCACTAGCAATAAAAAAAATCTACGGAGTTTTTTGTATGAGGTAAAATAATCCTTGCGCCTAATTAAACTCAAGACTAAAGATACATCGTACGCATTTTTAACCTCAGAGCTAGAGTGAGCTCGTGGTGAGCTTCACACACCGGCCACATCACCATCGGGGAAAGAACCCGCTGTACAATTTAGACAGGAGCCTGAGGGCGCGCTAGAGCCAGTCTGAAAGCAGTGAAAGATAGTAAAGTCTGTTGCATTAGCGGGAATCGAACATCGGTTCCTCAGTCGTCTAGCCGGTATGCTAGTGTGTACACCGAGACATAACTTGACTTTATTATTATTATTATTATTATT
>NW_019722428.1:56248-161278 GCF_002891405.2 Cryptotermes secundus | reverse complement strand
AAAATATAATTATAATATAGTAATAAAAATTCCATGTTGAGTTTTTTTATTTGATCCACTGATTTAACTTAAAATAGTGTAACGTATATTTCACCAAAATGTTATATCTTAAAAATTTGAGCTCCTAGGCAAAAACTAATGCCATATTTGAATTCAGGGCATCAAATTCATATGAAATCAGCTCCAAATACCCCGGCACCAAAACAGCTGTTGGCCTGTGTTATGCCCTGAAGAACTCTGCTTCTGTCATTGAGTTCCGCCACTCAGATGGCTGGGTTGAAACAATTCGCCTCTCACCAAATGGACCAATAGGACGAAACATGCGAAGAGCAAGACTCCGAAATACTGTCAGAATCTCCATGCAAAACCAAACGACGGAAACAGATGACAAAGAAAGTGGGGATAAATGAGAAAAGACAACCAGGTAAGGATTCACCGTAAGAAGAGAACTATAAAACACGAATGAGAAGATGATGCCCTCATTCGCAAGAATAACTGCAGCGACCTGACTTTCAGCTTTCTTCTGTGGGGAAATTTGTACGTAATCGGGTTAATTATGTTGGGTAGATCGTTGTACTTGCCGGTCACGGTAGCCGAGCGGTCTAAGGCATGCACTCTCTTCGCTCGCTTGGAAACCGGGATCGTGGGTTTGAATCCCACTCAGGGCATGGATGTTTGTGTGCGTTTTTCTGTGTTTGTGTACAGGTAGAGGCCTTGCGACGAACTGATCACCCGCCCAAGGAGTCCTACCGAACGTGTAAGATCTAGAAGAACCGAAGTGAACGGAGAAGTTCATGGAGGTAGGCCTAGGCCCACTGGGGCTGTAGTGCCAAGGAAGAAAAAAGATCGGTGTACTTACAGATCAGCTTCTATCTCTTGAGTCTGATTAAGGAGGAACGTACAGTATCACAGTCACAACCGAAGCCACAATTACGCACTTTCAAAACAAGTTATTAATTAGTTCTTTGAAACGCAAATATACGTATATAAGTTCACTTGAATAGTAATGGTGGGAAGACTTCAAGCTGAAGCACTCATTTCCGTAATGGACCTGGTGGATGGTTCGTATAATTGGGGATGTAGACTGTAGAGCAGGAGCCGGGATAGCTGAGGACTCGGAGTTCGAGTCTCGGTAGGGTAAATTATTTTATTTTCTCCACGTCGTCCAGATCGGCTCTGGAGTCCATCCAACCCCCTGTCCAGTGGGTACCGAGGGCTCTTTCCCCGGAAGTAAAACGGCGGGCAGTGAAGCAGACTACTCACCTCCAACTAACGCCGAGTTCAGGAAAACGTGGATCTGTACATTCCCTCTCACATAGGCCTTTGTGGCATAGTGCTTAATTAGTTAAGTAGAGGGACAATTTCACGTTTAATGCAGAACAGAGTTAATGCGGAAAATGTATGGGCCGAGAAGATAGCCTCAAGCCGGAGAAGTTTGTTTCTTTCCAGGTTTCTGGAAACTGACTGGACGTTTTTAATCAGGGTTGTCAAACCCCTTCGTTAAGCCGGCCTGCATAACTAAAGTGAAACAAACTTATATTAATTTGTCCAAAATATCAGGTAGTTACATTTTACTGCGGAATTTATCACGATCCGCATGGTTAAGCACGGATTATGTTTGGACATTCTGAATTTTGGTAACTTTGAAACTGGGCTGCTTAAGTAAATATTTCATAATTCCCTTACAATCTGTGCAGTTTTATAACCAGCATTCGTGAGGTTATCATATTGAAATAATCCTATGAGCCTTATGATTTTATTATAATTTTCCTTATCAGACTTAATTTAAATATTTCGTAACAGTTTTATTCTATAGGTTAGCTCAGTCTGTATAGTGACCAGAAAACTAACAGGAATACCAAAGAAATTGGGTTGATTCTCAGCAGGGGAAAGGGGTTAACTCTTTTCCATAACTTTCAGAGCTGCTCTAGGACCCACCCATTTTCCTATATAAATGGTTGTGAGAACTGGTCCTCCGGGGTAAAGCGGCATGGAGGTGAAGCTTACCACTCACCTCCATTTAGTGTCAAGGCTAAGAATTTCGGAGCTATATTTTCACAACCACATACGTCTTAATGGCGTGGTGCTTAATTAATTAAGCCCAAAAGTAATTTTAATTTGACCTTTATTCTGTATTTTAAAGTTCGGCGAAAGAACTTTTTTTTTCATATTCTCCAGTTGCGCAACTTGAAACTTTTGAAATTTTGGCTCCACATGTTTCCGGCATTTACCCCAATGTGGGGCACAGATCCCATTTTGCAGTTTAAGAGCTGACAGAAACTCAGTTGTTAAGGACAAGGACGATATGGCTTTCGTGACTCGAATAAGCACGGATTCAGGAAACATTATTTGTCTGATGTTTCTGTAGGAGATGTCTGAAAATAATCGAATTTTGTCACAGTCCGCTCCCTGATGTTGCATAGATCCGGTGTCTTGTGCTACTGGGAAACTGTGTTACCACTGTTACTGGCCTTACAGTTGCCTTTTTAAATCAGATATAATATTGCATGCAGCATAATTTTTCTCGCCTCATGTACCTTACTTCAACTTATGTCCAATTTACACAGACCACTTCATTATTTTGCCGATCATGGTGGCCGCGCAGTCTAAAGCATGAACTGTCTTCCTTCGCTCAAAAGCTGGGATCCTTGGCTCGAATCCCACTTAAGGCATGGACGTCTGTCTGTGATGGTGTTGTCCTGTGTTTAGGTAGCGGCCTTCCGAGGGGCTGATCTCCCGTCCTGAACTGAACCTGTCTGATTAACATTTTGAACACATTTTGAGTAGCTAAATTTAATTCAAATCCGCTCAGCTGTTTTGGATATGAAGCTTGCGGACGGACAGACACGGAGCACTTCACCCAGGATATTGTCCAGCCATCGCATGGAGTAATCGCAATATAACTGCCCACGCCATTTTCCTCACACCACTTTTTCGAAAGAAGAAAAAAATGAAATGAAATGACGCTTCGTAGTGGCAATTGGCATTGTCGAGACAACATCGCCACCAAATCAGTTTAATCAATCAACTAAATTAATTAATGTTTGTTTCCAAACGCTAGTCTATCCGGATTGCTGAAATTCCAATTAGGGTCCCTTGTTCGCTGTGCGCTGGATACGCGAGTAATGGAAAATGCCCCGCAATCAATTTAATGGACGTCAAACAATCTGTATGTTTTTAGACCGGAAAATAATCAGGATTAAATATTGATTTCAAATAGAGCCAAAGGATGGGGGGGGTGATATTTGTGCATACACATTTATTAAATTGATATGGACAATTAACTGGCTATGTTTTTGTGACGCCGTACGGGGCGAATTCGACTCCTGATATTTGTTGCCCTTCAGGGCAATAGGAGTGCAAGTCCATGTCTTATCTTTGAAAATTGTTTCGAGTTAATTGCTCTGTCTACCCTTCCCTGTCCGTTCTGTCTGCTGTCTTTTATTCTTCCTTTCCACATATGTTTCCTTCTTTACTTTACTTTACGCTTTCTCTGTCTCCGATCATGCAGCATGTTGAACAACTGATGAAAACAAATTGGAAAGGAATTAGGAATGAAGTAATAGTGACCTAATCAAAGATCTAATTGAAAAATATTTCTAGGAGAAGAGGAAAGTCACGAAAACTCCCAGTCAGGATAGCGGTTGACCCGTCCGAGATTCGAATACAAATCTGGGGAGATACACTACACCATTTCACTACAAGAGCGAACGTGTATACAGCAGAGAAAACTAAACTGCAGTTGTCGGAAAGTGATTCTGCTTATATGAAATAGAAAGCGGCCTCCGTAGTCTAGAGGTAACGTTCCCACCTCATGACCCGTGGTACGCGGGTTCAAACCCGGGGGAGGTCGTCGAATTTTTAAGGGCGGAAAAATTTAGGGAACAAGTCCTCCGGGAGGGACTTTAAGCCGTGTGTCCCGTGTCGTAGCTTTACGGCACGTAAAAGAACCTCATATCTCCAAAGGAGATCACCGAGCCAAATTCAAGGACGTTTCCCGCCCGACAGTAGTCCCTAACGCCTCTGATAGATGCGGGAAGCATTATAGACACCACCAAGCAAGTGGAGGCCGAACTCGCTTGCTCGGCGGGACTGATGGTACGCACCAATATCGGCAGGGTATAGAGACTGGTAGAGTATCATAGAGGGAAGCACAATGGACCAATACTGGTCTAAGTGCATGGGGAAACCCACCCTCTCCAATAACTAACTAACTATATGAAATAGAACGACCTAGCCTATCTCAGTTTTGAAAATTATTTTTCTAAATCAGGCACAATATTTATGTATGAGCCGGGAAATTTAGTCGGTATAGCGAAGGGATATGGAACTACACGCCCGGTGTTCAATTCCTAAGAGAAGAAAGGGATTTTTCTGTACTTCATAGCGTTCGGGCTGGCTCTGGGGCCCACCCAGCCTCCTATCCACTGAGTAGGGTAGGATTCTTACCCGGAGGTAAAGCGGTAAGGGCGTGAAGCTGACAAATCACCTCCATCTAGTGCCGGGTTCAAGAGTAGTGGAGATATAACTGCACTCGTGAATACGTCTTTATGGTGTTTTGCTGTATTAATTAAGCACAGCGACTACTTTGCCTTAGTCTGTCCTTGGGAACTGTGCCTTCTCACATTTCACGACAATTGCCTTCCAAATCCTTTACCACTCACCTTCAATGATTATGTTCATATATCTAACATGCTATGTAACCAGTTAAGTTGACACAGCGTCATTAATTAACCTAACAGTGCATTAGTCAACACTAGATCCTCTCAGCTTATGGTTCTGACAATTTTGTTTTAATATACCTTTATGAAACGTGCATGTCTTCTTTGTCAAATAAAGCAAACTAACATGAAGGTCGACGGAAAGATTTTTAGATGTGATAGTCATATCGAATGAAAGAGTTTGGCTAGGTATGTGAAGCATGGAGTCAAAGAAGTTGTAGACCCTGATAACGCCAAACGGTTCAGCATAAAATCATTTTTCTGGGTTCAGAACTTCCATATGTTGATGGTATAAAATTTTGAGGTTCTGTTGTAAAAAGAAATGGAACCAAGCAGTCCAGCAAAACCGGTTCAACATCTTGGCTCATTTCGTCTCTGTTCTTTTTTAAGGTCGAAGTTCATCCACTTGGATCTGCACCGCTCCAAAGATTGTAATCTGGGGTTGAATTATTCTCCAGGGACATCAAGATGTTTCATCTACTTTTAGGAGCATTTTCACTGCGTTGGACGAATTTAGAAGGATGACGCAGAGTAACAGGAGGATTTCTGGTGCTCAGATGAGGGGCACAGCCCTCCGCCTCAAATTCGCTGACCACGTGATATCCGAATTGCCTGATAGATATCAATGGATATCGTAGAGGGGTCTGCTAGTACATGTGTGGGAACTATACCACAAACATACAGAGTAATTCTATACATCTGTTCTGCTGTTCGTTTATCTCTACTGAGTTACTGATGTTTCATTCTCTTATTCAGATTTACCTGTTTTAGCACAGGTAAACCTACTTGTGTTTAGGAGTCGATTTATCATTATTATTATTATTATTATTACTGTCATATATATGGGTGACTAAAGACGACGTTCTGATTGGTAATTGGACTTATTAACCATCCACAGGTCGTAACTACAATCAATCACTACATTATTACTGCTTTACACAATTTACAATCACTCCACACAAATCTTTTCAGAACTAGTTTTCGCGGATTTATAACACGGGAACTATAACAGTCTCACTGAATTACACACTCCAAATATTATACATTAATAAAGTCTTCTAATCACACGTTAATCTCCACAGACAGACTTGTAATTCTTCAACTACGAACTTCCCGTGGCTGTCTCCTACCGAGAACTGATTTGCTTGCTTGTTCGCGTGCTTCTGCGCTGCTCACTTACTCATGGAGCTGAGCCCTTCTTGAGGAGCTGCCAATTCTGCAGCTACTCAAGAACTTTCCAGGATTTTGTGAAACCCGAAGGTTCATTACCGTGTTCACAAGAGCCCTCAACTGGTCCCTATCCTGAGCTAGATTACTCACATTCATACCATCCCATTCTATCCCTCTAAGATCCATTTTAATATTGTTCACCCATCTACGTCTTGGTCTTCCTAGTGGTCTCCTTCCTTCTGGCTTTCCCATCAATATCCTCTTCTCCTCCGTTCGTGCTACATGCTCTGTCCATCTCATTCTCTTTGGCTTGATCNAAGACTGCTTTCTCCTCATTATGTAATTTTCTCCAACCTCCTGTCACTTCATCTCTCTTCGGTTTAAGTATTCTCCTCAGCCTATGTTCCTTCTTTAAAGTCAGAGACCAGGCTTCACATCCATAGAGAACCACAGGCAAAATTATGGTTTTGTACATTCTAATTGTATATTCTAATTTTTAAGTTTTTGGACAGTAGACGAGAAGTTAAAAGATTCTGAACTGAATGATAGCACGCATTACCCTAGTTCAATATCCCCTTAATTTCCACCTGAATCAGGTTTTGATTTGTTATAGTCTTTCCCAAATATCTGAACTGTGCCACATCTTCAAAATATTTGCTATCCATCTTTATGTCATGATTTTCCCTGCATTTTAGTGATGAGACAGCAACATATACTTAGTTTTCTCAGTGTTTACTTCTAGAGTCTAGACCAACCTTCTCACTAGCGTCAATTAAAGTTTGTGTGTTTCTCTTTATGGAATGTGTATTATCACCCAGTAGAATCACATCATCAGCCTAGAGCAGCAGCTGATGTGCTGCTGCCGCTATTACTACTTGTAACTCGTAACTGCCTTGAACGAATTCTGTCACTTACTCACATAGTCGCAGAACGGATAGGAGCCTATAGTAAACAAATATCATGTGATCGCTATTCAGCCAGTCTATTGACACGTCGGTCGGATCTACAGAAAAACGCAGCTTCCTCTACTGTTGCGTGTTGTACCGTGTTTACAGAGCTGTTGCCTGGCAACGCGTTGATAAAATCCTTTACATTATTACATCACCTGTGATTGGCTTTTAGCTGTTGTTAAGCATTTTAATAGACTAAATGAACTTAGTTTTTATCGCCAGTTTTCACGTTGTTGTTGGTTTGTCATTGACCATATTGTCACTCATTGGTGTGAGTAATAAGACGGGTTTTTGGATTGAATGATTGGAAACATTGCGCCGCATACATCCACACAATTCGGGCCCACAAGCAATTAGAGCGCTATTGCTATTCTGCACACTTTCCAGTTCCACTATGGCAACGCACTAGGATTCTCAGTCTTCGCTAGCCGTATCCTGGCAACGGATTTATCACAGTCTCAATGTCACTTCAACTCACACTTGAAGTCTTCTTTGCAGCGCCTAATTCCTTTCTTGCCGTTTCTTCTCAGTCACCTTCTACTGGCATCTCCAGAACTCGACACAATTCCCTTCCATCTACTGTTTTCTATTTCTCTGTGTTCCGCTTCTTATTCTGCTGTCCTGCCAAACACTTCTTATAACCACTTCTCACGGACCTAGCGGAAAATATCGTCTTCTGTTGTCAAGAATGCGTGTTTACTGATCCGTTACCTAGTAACGGAAATCTTTCTATTGTCGCGTGCACGTATGATGCGGGGATGTGTTTACCGACCCATTGCCTAGCAATGGGTGTACAGGTCACAATATTCACAGATTATTCCACTAATACTATTATTTACTCTGAGTCTTAATACATATTTATTCAGTAATATCTCAAATTAGCCCTTTGAAGAAGGCCCTTCACCAGAACCTGATAGTCGCTCAGTTAATCCCTGTATAAAATCGGGATGGTCTTTATCGTATTTACAGGAGCACAGCACTAAATTCGCTCCTGAGCCAGTTGAATCAAGTCCACAAGATTACGCAAAGTCTCTGCAAGGCTTAACTAATTCTGTTCTCTCTGTGTAAGGCGCCGTCAGCAAGTAACGCTTTGCAAAGACGAGTGAGTGATTCGGAGTGAATGGAGAAGCGTGTGGAATGAAGTGACCGCGGTCTAACTTAAGTAACTATCCCGGAACTTGAGTGGAGGGACTGAGAAAAATGACGAAAATCTCTCTCACGATAGTCAGTGTTCAAGAGAAGATATGAACAGAGTACGGCCAAAATAAGAGTCAAAATCGTCATCGCTTAAATAAACGTGTTCATTATTATTCTTTTATCTTCGTCTAGGTCCTAGAAATGATCTCTTCTTTTAGAATTTATTGGTGAAAATTTTATTTACACTTCTCATTTCCCATCTGTATTATGTTGTACATATTTTGCACCCTTCATGTAATCACTCTGGCGATACTGCATGAAGAGTAGAAATAACAAACTTCCTTATTACACAGTATTTTCCCTGTTCCGTCTCTCTTTCATCCAAACATTCTCCTGAAATCCCTGTTCTCAAAAGCGCCAAACATATTTCTTTCCTCATAATGAGAGACCACTTTTCGAACCCTACAGAAGCCAAAATTGTAACTTTGTAATCTGAATCTTTATTAGTTCAAGTTTCCATCGGCGAAGTTAACAGACGCGTCGCTCCTGAGAATAAAGACGCGCTGAAACAGTGTACGTATAAAGCGAAGTAGTTTGAGGGGGGATGCGTCCCTTTTTGGAGGCCAATACTGATGGTATCAGAGAGGGATTTGCCGGCCGCTGCGATCCGGGGATTAGCATAGCGGGACCCGGGGCGCACAGGTCATCAAGGAGACACTTCGTGATTAACTGAAGAAGTAAAACATTGCCTCGGACTCGCCCCTCCCTGGTCCGTTCACAGCTCAGCTTTGTGGCCTTGTGCTCCCGCTGTCCTGCCTGATCCATCCCTACATTTCTGTTCTTTCTTTTCATTCTTCTTTATTTGCTTGTCTCTCTGTTTCTCTCGCTGCTATCTTCTCATTGTTCCACCTTTCATCATAGGTCTCCTGGTCTGTTCTCATCAGAAATATTTTGGAATTATGGATCTTATATAGAGTTGGTGGGAGTCCTCTGACGGGAGATCAGCCCGCCGCAAGGCCTCAACTTGCACAGGACAGTATAAACACAGAAGAAAAGCAGAGAGATCTCCATGCTTCAAGTGGGATGCAAACCCAAGATCCCAGTGTTTAAGGGGACGAAAGACAGTTCATGCCCTAGACATCGCGGCCACTAAAATCAGTCCTTATTGACACGAATAAGTTAATTCACATGTAGAATTCTCCTTTAGCAGCGAACAGTTCTTTATTTGAAAAATACCAAGTTCCGAGGTGTAACGCCGTGTAATCTGGTATAAATTTATCGAAGAATTCAGGAGAGTACTGCCTCCAGCTTCAAGGTCGAAGAGTAACTTGGACAATCAAACAGTAAGAAGCTAGCAGAAAGAAGTGCTTAAACATTCATCACAATACACGGCATCGAAGCCAGGACTAGGACTTTCATAATTAGAGCCGTGAGAACCTGAAATTCAACGTAGTTACTTATTTTATCAGCATATTCCCCCGTTTTCAACGAACGCAATAATTCACCAGAGTTATCACAAGAACCCGCTATTGGGTTTTATCTGAAGTCAGTTCACGTGAAAATCCTAACACATATCTACTCAGAGTGTCATGGTTATTTCTGTTCTTTTCATAATATTTGTGGTTGTCACAGGACGGAATAATTTAAATTAATATGACATCATCTGTTCCCATAAAATTGTGTTAGTTGTGTGCTCAGATTGACGAATAAATAACAGAATTCTCGGAGAAATGTCTAGCACTCTCGTTGTCTGTCTCCCCCGGTCAATATTGGAATAAACAAACGTTCAGTCTTCTGTCCTTTCCGTTTTCCGATTAGTAATCATGTGACTTTATGTAACCTGCACAGTATATCAAGCATCATTAAATAATTCAAGAAACAAGAAAGGCACGAACAATCAAGTGAGCTTACTTTTTTTTTTTGTGTGTGCATTAGGAATTGCATGTGTGTCTTTACTGCATAAAAACTAGGAGAAGCACTTGACAGACGAAATGGTTTCTGTGATTTGTTCTTTTTCTGTAGGAAGGAAAATCTTCCGTCCTACTTAAATTGTACCAAGGACCGAGACATCGTCTGGGCTGGCAGATCCTATCTGAACCACGCAGGAAACAAAGTGGCCAATTCAGCGAATGGAAAATGTGCGGAATAATAAAAAAGAAGGAATGAATGAAGGAGAAAGGAAACTGGGAGCGAATTGGGATTTGGTGACGTGTCGTTATGGAGTCAGGTTAGAGAACCACGCCCCCTACCACGATTGGGTTTGCCTCCCCCTCTTTTTTATTGTAATTCTCTTCTTCCCCAATCCACTTCCTGTGTGCCCTTCAACTTTTATTTCGACTTTTGAGCCGTCAGGATTTATTGCAGTGATCAGGGATTCCCACTTACAAGACTGACAAGCTAATCCGATTTCGGGGCGTCCCACTTCTATCTTAGAGAGAGAGAGAGGTTTCGTAGTCGTACTTCCGGTTCTCGTGTCATTTTTTTTTTTTTTGCTTTGCTGTTGCAATTATCGTTAGATGCTGACCATCAAAATGCTACTTATCTCCTCAAGACCCCTAGTTTGTTGCTTACCATTTCATGAGTCAGGTCAGTTACATTCACTGGTGGGAGATTGGTAAGTTTATAACGATGGTGTATCAGTAGCAGAGGTCCTTAAATTTTTAATATTTTTTTTTGTTACTTAAATAGCAATCAGAATTATCATATTCTATAAGCTATTGTGGTGACATTGGGCTACTGAGCCCCCCTATGGCAGGATGAGGGTCCTTCCACCGAAGGAGCCTCCGTTATTCACTTCAGGTCAATTGGAAGACATCTGAATAATTTACGAGAGGAAAATTACAATCGATGGCGAAATGATCCTCTCAAATTTCAAAATACTGTCTCAGGATTCACTTTCAGGGATCGAGCGAAGTAAAATGGAATCTTAATCCGGATAGTCGGATTCCCTTACGAAACGTGTACGCATGAGGCGTTCTTTCCATATAGCCACAAATTGCCCCTATGTCCAGTTTAATTCGCCTTAAAATTTGTTCCTTTGAAGTTTTCAGACAAACAAAAAAATTAAGTTATTTCATGCTACTGTCGCGTATAAGAGGTAATTCGCTTAGTGGGGGATGGAGTCCAACTGGGTCCATTCGGCACGGCCGAATTGGCCTATTATACATTCCCCGGGTGATTATGATTATGGAGAATTTGGTGGAATGAAGATTGGCAGGGGAAACCTAAGTACTCGGAGAAAACCCGCCCCATCGCCACTCTGTCCACCATAAATCCCACTTGATCGAACCCGCCGCGGTGGGAAGCCAGAGACTAATCGCTTGAGCAATTGAGCGGCCGTATAAGAGGTAACGTGATTAATACCTGTGGATTCAAGATTTGATGACTGGATTTATTTGAAGTCACTCTTACAGACACACTCGATTATAACAGCTCAGACATTTAACTCTTTCTGTTGTCTAGATCTTCACCTCTGGTATTCTCGAAATCTGCTTAACTCTGCCTAACTCTGATTAGTTCTCGAAAGCACGCTTATTCACTGACGACTCTACTCAAGTCAAAGTCAATTACGACTGACGGTCAGTCAGTCAGTGAGTCTTGGTGTCGAGCACCATCTGGGGCTCATGACCAGATATTTATTACTATTTGACAGTTACGGTCTTGTTTCTGTGAGGCGTCCTCTCTGACGAGAAGACGGGTCTGACTTTCGTATATGTTGCTGGCTCTTCAGCTTAGTCTTTCTCGGGTCTGAATCCCTTGGGACTCTTTATATTTGCTTGGCGTACCGAATAGGGAACACCGAGTCGAGGAGTTCAGCTATCCATTGTCATGAAAATGACACCTCCGTTTTGCAGGAAACGTCTGTCTAAGTTGCTGGGCGAACAATGTTTATCGAGCCGTTTCTCAACAACCGATTGTTCAAGCTGGCCGTCGCGGATGATTAATCTACAAGCCGTTACCTAAGCAATGGATAAAACGTCACACTACCTCCTAGCTCGCTATATTTATGCGCAGGTATCATCACTAAATACTACCCTGAGCTCCATACTGAATGTTACTATTGTAATATTCTTTTACTCTGCAGTAAAACTGAAATGAAGACATGTAATTACTTTAACACTCTAATTGTTTACTTCTCAGTAGTAGTAAACGCCATTCTCCAAGGCATGGATACGAACCTAGGAGCCTTAAGAATAAAAGCAGCGTTTTCTATTTACTCATTTGTAATCGTCCAAGCAATGCTCGAGTAAACCTCAGACAGTGTCTCCCAGTTAGCCTCTTGGGGCAGTATCTTCTTCCTGGTACAGTCTCCTGAATAAATACGTTGTGGGTTATACTAATTTCCTTTTTATCTACGAATGTAACACAGTTGTAAGAAATGATAGATATACTCATACATATCCAACTTAGAGAGAAATACTACCGGGGGAACTTGGATGTGGTTGTCATTAAAAGGCGCTTTAAAAATGAGAGATGAAATTGTGAATTGGATTCAGCTGACTCAATATTAAGGCCCGATGGTGAACCTTTGTTTATATCTATATTGCGAATACCGTCGTGTTCATAAAGGCGAGTAATTTTTGATTTGCGGAATGTCTCTCAATTGCTCAAGAAGGTTCTGTGACATGAAGTTAGTTCTGACATCTATACAGGCCTTGAGGAACCACGCTGTTTTAGTTAAAAGAAATATGTTTACGTTTTTAAAAAACTCAAATTCTGTCTCAAAATAAGGTCGCACTCAACAGTACATTTTCTTTTTATAATTTCCTTTTAGATTTATCTTAGAAATATTTGTAATTATCCTGCAACTGATATTTCAAATTCAGCAAGTAATATATTCAATTTCTCTGCAGTAAGAGAGCGAATAAACACAGAAATGATCTGCCCTGAGAGCGACAGAATATAATGTAGAGAAAAAGTCTGAATAAACATCACTTAATCACAGGGACACAAACCAAGCTCCTTTGCTCACAGAGACAAATGTTGTTGCGAGAGGCGGCGATGCAACTCGCTTCACATTGTGGGTCGCGTTGCCACAGCATCCGCCCCCCCGCTGCTATGGCATCACGTCCCCTTGGATAGGGCTGAACTAAGCGTTTCACTAATGACTAGGCGGACCCCGCAGAGCCTATTGAAATTCCAGGCCTCTCGTGTTCAATTAGAGCGGGGATTATCCCGTGTATCACCGTTTAAGTGAGACTCAGCTGAGGTTTCTTGGCCATGGTCCCATGTTCGGATCTGTGTCCTGTTTAATTGTTCAGTTCCATATGAAGACGCATAGACATCTGAAAGCAGAACTGCCTAGTTCCGCTGCACGTCAGAAACTCATTTGCTTGATTCTGCCCCTGAAGTTGTGAGCTATGAGGTGAGATCACAGGTTGAGCACGTCAGAGAAATAAGTGTTTAGGGAGGTACGAACCCAGGAGAAACGAAGAAGGAGCAGCTACATAAAATAACACACTAAGGCACTTCAAATGTGTATTTTTCACACACTCTTTTAGGATGACTAGATTAAAGATACTGATGTAAGTATGCCTCAAGAATGCGAAGGGCAAAACAAATGCACACAAAATTTTCACCATAGAATATTGGGACCAGAGACATACCAGACTCTGAACCTTAGAGCTTCGTAAACTATTCGAGTGGTTATGAGTCTCTCAAAGAAGACTGTGTGCTTCATGAAGTTCAACAGTTGGCCTACGTGAATTTGCGACATGAGCCTGTTTTGATCTCAATGCTCTGTGGGTCATTATATAAATATAAAACTTCACCATTTTCCGTGTGCGTAGCTCAGAGTTCTGCTTCATCCCCATAGAAATTAGGTCTCTTGGCGGCGCGTTATTCCGTTCTTTTGTTTTTCCCCTTTTCGATTACTACAGGACAGTTAAATTAACCTCCTTCATTCACGACTCGAAAGCGGTTGATTAAGATTGTAACTGACAAAGTTCACCTTTAGGTATTTTTCTCAATCCTCAGTTAATTCAACGGCCTTACGATGTAATATTTTAATAATTTG
Organism: Cryptotermes secundus; assembly: GCF_002891405.2. Taxonomy (NCBI): domain Eukaryota; kingdom Metazoa; phylum Arthropoda; class Insecta; order Blattodea; family Kalotermitidae; genus Cryptotermes; species Cryptotermes secundus. The sequence goes on along the minus strand of NW_019722428.1, from coordinate 147,284 downwards.
TCTTTATAAACTGTCACGCGGTTGTTCCAATATTGACGGAGCTTGGATCGGTAATCGAATTTATCATCACCTGAAAGAACATTATATGAATTTTAATAATAATACAGTATTCTAATACTAATAAGTCTATAATTTGGTTTCCAAATATGTATGCTAGTGCCAGACCATAGCAACACATATGTAGTATTTATTTGTAACTATTCAATTCAACATAGATAATAACAAATATCAATAATATAGTGTACGTGTATACCGTATTTACGCATGTATAGGCCGCACATTTTTTGCCAAAAATTCAAGAGGAAAACTGGGGTGCGGCTTATATTCGAAATATTCGAAATCACACTTCATTTAAAAAAAAATTATATTCGTAATTAGTAATACAGGGTGTAATACTCCTGAAATAATATTCCAAGAAAATTATTTTTTCTATAATTTCTGTCTGAAAATTGTGCTGCGGTCTATACACGCACGCGGCCTATACATGCGTAAATACGGTATATTATTTGTTCAAAATTTGAATCAAGGATTGTGATATTATAAAACCTATTGATGTAGAATATGGATCCATATGAATGCGTTAACATATTCAAAAACTTACCCATGATTATTTCATGTATGCCCGAATATGACCTAAAAAATTCGAAACATGTAGCATTAACATAAAACGAATGTTGATATTATAGTATTTAATTCGTCTCAGTTTCAATAATTTCTTGTGTTGACTGTACCATTTATGTTTCTCTTTAATGACACAACAGGATGCATCCTATGAAGTCACTACGTGTAGATTACTGCGGTACCTTTGTGTAGAAATTGTCCGCTGTTAGGTAACGGATATGCACGCACCGATAGATCCTTTCGCTCTTCTGACGCCTCGCTCTGCTCTCTTCACTATCTAACTTCCTATGCGGTGATTTTATTCAGAGCCAGAGCTATTTTACGACTGACGGTTTTCCGCCAACCAGTTTGTCTCGGCCCGAAACCCCTTAAGGATCACGATCAGAGATTTCTTCTTCTTGCAATCGAACCCTTGCTGTCATATTCATTATGTAACATCCTCTCTGACTAGAAAATGAGTTTGTCTCTTAAGAAGAGGCTCCCCCTTCGTCAACTGTATGTATCGCCCTTATGTAACATGCTATTGAAACTACTCCCTTGGGCACCATATACAAGCCTTCTGTCAGTGGAGGCTTGCAAAGCAGATCACGTCTATCGTACTTACCTTATGCTACAACTGCAGCTTAGTCACTTGAACGTTAATCAGTTCGTTCGGCCGCCAAGATTAAGAATCTTTTATTTTCTATTTCTTCGCTAGGTCCTACGCTGCGATGAAGTTTCTTCTCATGATACTGTACGAGTTCTGTTCGTTGCCTGCATAATTTTCTGATATAATCGTATGCATACGGAAGGTTGAAGCCGTGTGCAAATCGCGGACCGGTGTTCACCTTGGACAATTTCCAATGGCGCAGAACCTTTATTTCAGGCGATGCAATTTTAAGAGTCAGGTGTCTGCCGCTAATTCCTAGGCGGGGCAGGCATAAGTAATTTCTGATTTAGTCAGTGCTCTATGGAGGGCAACCACTTCGATGTTTGTGGTGCGATGGTGGCCACAGGCAAAGGGGCTATCCTGCAGAAACAAATGTAGAATCTACGCCGTGCTGTTGCAATTGCACCCTAGTAGAAGGATGGAAGCCTCACCCAATATAACACCGAGACTGCACCAATGCAAGAGGAGAATTGCAATGGAGAAATGTAAAAGTTGCTTCCAAGGGATTCCCTGGGAGAAAGTTCTGTAAGTTCACCTCACCAGAGCAGTCCTACGCAGCTGCACTGCGTGGAGACACACAACACCAGCAACCTCAGGCACCGCAAACATATGGGGAAAGCGTGTGGCATCCCGTGCAGCAGCACCTACCACAGCGGGAAATTCAGAAAACAGGTCTGTCAGTACGGGCTCCCAGTTCGTCACTTGAACGGTTGCGTGCATAACTTTTGTTACGCTGTCATTGCGTTCACTGTGCCGTAACCTAGTAACAGAGTCTCTTCTGATTAAGCTATTCCGGCTTTCAGCGGACATGCCACAATACGTTAAATTTTCAATTTACTTTCTAAATATAAGATATCTCCGAAGTTATTGTTTCATTCAAATTCATATCAGGTCACAAAATGTGTGAATAAAATAACGTTCTTAAACGTATTCTGTGCTTAGGCCGTTTAGTGTTAGGTTAAATTAAACAGACAGAGGATGGCTTGGCATGTGACATGAAAGAAGGAAACAGGAATGTTATAAGAAACGGGACTGAACCCCGCTCTGCTTGTCGTCTGCTGATCGCTGGTTTTTAGCTTGGCTTACTCTTCAACACTGAAGATGGAGGCACAAAGTTATTCCGAAATGTCGGTGAGCTTCTACGGCACTACAGGGATTTGCTGCCTGGAAAATACTCTTCTAAAGAAGCTCGTGGTTTAATGACACTAATTCAACCACAGAGGCTATTAGCGGCTAATGAGAGAGATAATGGTTAATGAAGATTCGAAGCAAGTAATCGCATCCTATTTTAATCCAGTGCTAAAAAATTTACTTTGAGTGACTCAGTAAAATACTTTACAATTTACTCTAGTCGGTATTCTCGTCCGAGATTTGAGCCAAATACCTCCTAAATACATCTCTAGGCTGTTGTCTCAATGTAAACCTCCTCGGCGACAAAGGAATTTGCGTGGAAAGAGACAACTGGCGAGACCACGATATAGTGGTGCTTAATGACGTTATCATTAAGGTATTTTTCAGGAAACATCGCACAATCCAACTGAGAAATTTTCTAATTACGGCTGCAAACTTTTGGGGTTAAGTCATGGATTAGAATCCGGTCTCCTAGTAGGCCTATAGAATTTTTCAGCATTTTCTACATTTCGACCCCCCGAAATAGGAACCATGGAAAGGTCTACACCAAGACACAACACGCAATATCGCTTACTGCACAAAATATTGGAAGGATTTGTTTGAGAACCATATTTTAACTTGAAAGTTAGGGCCGAAGAGACACAACGGTTCTTGGCGTTGCATGTTGCGCCGTATGTAGCGTCGCATGTTGTGTGTCACTGCGCACCAACAAACCTAGAGTCGAGACCGCTCGATTGTGCGTGTGCGGGGTTTCCATAAGCATTGCTCTTTATAAAAACATTTTTACAGATAACCTACATTTTAACAACGAGTAATAAACGGCAACGTGATAAGGAAATATCTAAAATTATAAATGTAACACGAGCTCACCGTACGTGAGATATGAAAAGTGAGGACGTAGCAACAATTTTACAAAGAATCGGCAGCACAGATGGACAAGATCTCACTGCTGTCACCATATTTTGTGAGGCATCCCGCTGCTCCGACTGAGGCACTGCCTTTGTGTCACCATATGCAGCTGTGCTTCCCAGCGCGAAATTATTTAAATAGGCCCCAGGTAAATTTACAAGCTGATCACAGTTACCGCGTGGTTTAAGACATGAAATTTCTTCACAGAATTACTGGGCTTTTTGGGACTTTTTCCATCGTCCGGAATTCTAGGTAATTTAGGACACTCTATGTAATAGAGGACACGGCGTTTCGGAAACTGGATCTGTTTTCGTTTTCAGGTGAGAAAGGAAGACATATCTCTTTCTAAGGGGCCAACTAAGTATGTGTCTTCGTTTCTCACCTGAAGACGGAAACAGATCCAATTTCCGAAACATCATGTCCTCTATTATCTAGAGTGTCCTCTATTACCTAGAATTCTGGACGACGGAAAATGTCCTAAATCCCAGTAATTCTGTCATCCATCATCGTCAGAACCTTTTAGAACCTACATGAAATATCTTGCCCCGCACAAACACTGGGATCTTAGATTCATATCCCATTCAAGGCGTGGATGTATGTATTTATTCTGTGTTTGTGTAGTCTTGCGTACGTAAGCCCATGCGCTGTGTTGATCCCACGTCCAAATAATCCTACGGACTTTCTATATGATTAAGACACTGAAGTTAATAGGCATTCCAAAGATCCCCTATATTCCACAGGGAGTAACAGGAATTGAATAAAAATAATAGTAGTAATAGATAATTGTAGGAGCTGAGATAGATCGGTCGGTATAGCGACGGGCTGCGGGCTGGACGTCTGACATTCGATTCCCATCAGGAGCAAATGATTTTTCTCTTCTCCATAATGTCCAAACTGGTTCTGGGGTCCACCTGGCCTCCTATCCAGTGGCTGCTGAGGGCCTCCGGGGATTGAAGCTGACCACTCAACTCCATCAGTGGAGGAGCTTATACATCTACTCTCCATGCACTTTCATGGCGTTGTGCTTACTTAATTAAGCACGAAGACAACCTTCACTTTTTAAATTAAGGTAGTTAACTGTTATTTTTTTCCTTGGCACTACAGCCCCAGTGGGCCTAGGCCTACCTCCATGAACTTCTTCGTTCACTTCGGTTTTTCTAGATCTTGCACATTCGGTATGACTCCTTGGGCGCGTGATCAGCTTGTCGCAAATCCCCTACCTGTGCACAAACACAGAAAAACGCACGCACACAAACTAAACATCCATACTCTGAGTGGGATTCAAACCCACGATCCCGGTTTCCAAGCGAGCGAATACAGTGTATGCCAGTTAACTGTTATGTCTTTCATTAAATATATTAGGATAAGAAGCATTTAAGAAGCACTGAAGGCACTCTTGGCATGATAAATTTTATGATTCTGAAGGATTGATGAATGTAATAATTCTGATGTAGAATTAATATATTTAATAAAGCAGCTTATAAACTGTTGAGGATATACAGCCTACGCACGATCGGACTGGGCATAGCCTTGCAAACTTTTTGCAGATGTGAGCCTACATGTGCTTCATTCAACGTGCAAATTTTGCACATTTTCTTTGTCGAAACAAAATATTTTGTGTAGTCATCATGTTGTTATTTTCCAGTACTCTAAATAAAACATGCAAAGCCAGTATATTTAATTGCATAATTTAGAAGAGGATTGTCACTGTTCGAGTTTCCAGGACCTTGCACAGAATGACTTAGTGCATGAGAATTTTATAAGAAAGGGAGGGATGCTCGGGCGCACAATGGTTGGAAGAACAGCTTCCCAGAGAATCCATCAGAACCCTTTTTTCGGAACTTAATTAAATGAGCCTCCGTTGAAGCCTGTCTAATTTTGCTTAGAAACTTATTGTACTAGCAGCAAAGACCACCATTATCTTTCGTTTTATTTTTATATTACGACACTCTATCAACTGTGTGAGGTATGTAACAGGTTGGAGAAAACTGCGTAATGAGGAGCTTCATAACTTGTACTCTTCTCCAAGTATAATTAGAATGATCAAGTCAAGGCGGATGAGATAGGCAGGGCATGTAGCACTAATAGGAAGAAGAGGAATGCATATAGGATATTGGTGGGAAAGCCAGAAGGAAAGAGACCACTGGGAAGACAAAGGCGTAGTGGATGGTCAATATTAAAATGGATCTTAGAGAGATAGAATGAAATGGTATGGATTAGGGTTGGATTGATTTTTCTCAGGATACGGACCAGTGAACACGGTAATGAACTTTCGGGTTCCATAAAATGCTGGGAAATTCTTGAGTAGCTGCAGAATTGGCGGATCTTCAAGAAGGGCTCAGTTCCATGAGTAAGTAAGTAAAGTATATAACGTAAAGTCGTGCCATAGCTCAAGCGGTTAGTCGCTGGCTTCCCACCGCGGCGGCCCGGGTTCAAACCAGGGTCTGGTAAAGTGGGATTTGTGGTGGACAAAGTGACGCTGGGGTAGGTTTTCTCCGAGTACTTCAGTTTCACCTGCCAATCTTTATTCCACAAAATTCTCCATCATCATAATCACCCGGTGCAAGTACAATAGGCTAATCAGTGGCCGCCTTGCCGAGTGAACCTAACCGGACTCCACCTCCCACTATGCGAAAAAAAAGGTATATAACTTTGAATGTCAGGGTAATTATAAATTATGGAATAGAAGAGATGTGGATTTTTTTTAATGCTAATGGGGTGGGACTATGTCCCTTGTACTTCGGCCGGGGTGTGGAAATAAGTGCTCATATGTTTTTTAAGTATGTGCCTAGGGGACTAAGCAAAATCAAGAAATCGATGTTCGAGATAGCGATTTTCTGTTGCGAGGTACGAACCCGGTACCTCTGTGACAATCAAGACTGCTGACCACTGCACATCAGTATCACATTTGGTAGGCCCGTAAGGAGCTCCTACTAGTCTGAGAACAGAGTATAGTCTTTGTACAAATACACATAGAAGGGGGACTTCTTTTTGTTACTAAAAACTGCCACGTCATTAATTAGTGTAGGAGAGAGTGGTTTCTTAATGAGTCCACCAGGAGGCAGTCCTGTATGGTCGCTGAGCTTATCTCTCTACCTGCATACGAGAGTCCAACACGAACATTGCTCGCCCAAGTAATTATCACACGCTACATGAACGACATCCCGCGGCAAGTGGAAACACTAATCGTTGTCTAATTAAAGATATGAGAAAAACGAAGTAGGGGGCCTTATATTACAGTAATGATGGCGACAACATACGCAACTGCTCTCTGACACGCGAAGTTGCTGTTCATATTTTCCACAGAATTAAACCAAGAAGGAGTTCTATACTAGAATGAGGAACCGTATACACAAATTCGCGTTACAAGATCTTTTCTAGAAAATGTGAAAGTCAGCCTAATCAAGGAATTGGATTGTTGGATGGGACCGGAAATGCCAATCAGTGGACCGTATCCTAAAACTTTCATTTCTACCATTTCTTTCACGCCCTTTTTTCCTATATGATCCAGTCCTGCAAGAAGCCCGCGGGTTTCCAAAATTACATCTTCCCGCAAAAAATGTTTTGACCGAATTGTTCGTATGAATTTCTCATTTAACATGTGTACCACATCTCCAGCATTCTCATCCGTCTTGGGTTTTTTTTCGCGAATCCGAAGATAAGTAAATCACTTTTACAGGTTAGAAAAGGAGATGGTTCATGTACTACAGTTTGCATTTAATGATCGCACCAAGAGACACAGTTCGAACTGACCGAGCACTTTTGTATTGCAGAGGACCGTAACACAACCTGTAACGTGTAAAGGTGTCAGACATTTCAAATCACGTTCATGTAATAAATATTGTTATTAGAAATTTATACTACCGGCTTTATCTAATTTAGTGTGTTATATGTAAACATCGGATAATAAACAAATCGTGGTTCATGGATATTTATCTTTTATCCAATATATTTATTTCCAAAGACAATACTGCGACGCGATAATCCATTGCCAGGCAACGGATTGTTAAAACACGTTTTGCTGCAACGAACACGCTTTGCCGAATCACAGTGTTACCCTGAGATCGAGAAACGTTTCGTAGCAACGGACGAAAGTGAGAAGAACATAGGAACTGTATGATATGGTGACTTCTATGTGTGCCGCGTGACAAGTGTAGAAGGCTGTAGATTCGTGAATTCGTCAGAGGAGCAGGCGTTGTTCAAGGAAGTCAGAAAGTCTTTCGCGAGGCAGTTCAGTAGTTGAAGTGTTAACCAGATAAGATTCGTTACCTAGCAACGACTAGTAAGCAGACGTTAAAGGCATTATTTAATGTTATAGTTACAGTAACCTTTAGAGTGTTACAATCATTTATAGTTACGAATTGTGAGTGTCCAATAAATTTATTCATCTAATTCAGAACCCATTATTGTTAGTCACGCCAAACACGAATACGTCACAACGCTTACCATTATGATCATCATTGTTATTTAATGTCGGATCACAAAGGAACCCATTCCTACTTATTATTCTTCGGGTCCCAGTTTCAAATCTCTGCAGGAGACCGACAATCATGACATGAGTGATTTTGGTTTTCCTCGGTTTCTGTATGCGAATGCTGTGATAGCAGGAACTTAAATTAGGCCAAGACTATTTCCTTACGCACTATTACCACATCATTGTTCACTAATCATTGTGTCATTTAATGCCATATAGCCTGAACTACTGGCTGCATCGTTAAAAAACCGAAATAAACAAACCTAAAACTGTACGATATATTTAGGTATAGGTAGATTCATAAATAGCCTAGTGTATAAGGAAACAGGATGCATGGGTTTGCTGGTGAGTATTTAATTGATTTGGCTCAGGATGCGGAACAAATTTGGGTTTTGTGACCACGGCAATGAATCTCCTGGGTTCGCGAAATGGCAAAATGGTTGCCAAAATCTGAGTTCTTTCATAGTACACAGACTTCAAAATATAGTGATGAAACCTACGAAATTTCTTTCAAATTATTTTTTAATTCGCTTAATCGGGGGTGGAGTCTGACTGGGTCCACTCGGAACGGAGGCCACTGATTGGCATATTGTAGCCTGCCCCGGGTGATTATGATGATGGATAAATTGGTGAAATGAAGATTGGCAGGGGAAACCGAAGTACTCGGAGAATATCCGCCCCAGCGCCACTATGTCCACCACAAATCCCACTTGACCAGACCCGGGATCGAACCCATGCCGCCGAGGTGGGAAGCCAGCTACTAACCACTAGAGCTATGGCGCGGCCTTAAAACTTCTTCTAAATATGAATTAATCTAATATAATGCTTTAACTAATGGCCAGTCGACTGCAGATGGTTCAGCACATGAGATAATTCTAATATTGTTCTAAATAAAATGATCCTAATCCTCAAACATGTCAAGATAAGTGTTATCTAGTAGAACAGGGTCCTGATGACCGTATGCCGGCTTTGAAGTAAACATGGCTGGTAAGCGTTACTTTAGAAGTTCGTGAGTTGTTCCAAGTTCATGCCAGAGGAACTAAGTAAGATCACATGAAGCTGAGGACAATACGTCACTTGTCAAGTACACAGAAACGACTTAACTGAGTCGAAGGTGCAGATTAGTCTTCAGAAGTCTACAGTCGATACTGTCACGTATTCTGGGGTGTGCGTTACGTATAGAAGGGTTTTGGATTGATGACCGGATTTATTGCACACTTTTACAACTTGTTACTACACTTCACAAACCGCTGTACGTACACTTTGTCTTCTCTTCGCCTTCACCTTCACCTTCGCTGCATCTCCAGAGACTCCCTAAATTATTCTTGTTATATAGCCTCGGGGCGGTCCCAACAGAAAGCACTGTTTCCTAAAAATTCCTCAGTTGTTATAGAAGTGTGTTTACCTTGCCGTTGCATAGCAACGGTAATTTTTCTGTTCTTGCATGCATGTTCATTTCCGCGGGAACCTATGCCCCGAGTCGTTACTTGGCAAATAAAGTCTACTCTGGCTCCGTTATTCCGGCTTTCAGGCGTCACGTCACAATATCGAAATTACCCCCTTTTTATGATATCTAAATATTTATTAGCATGTTAAAACAGGTCGTCACTGGATTCTGTCCAAAGTCTGCTGCATTTAATCTAAGTCCTCACTCTGTTTGTATAAGATCCAGTCTGTTATTATACATCAACCTGTGTCTCTCAGGTACTCACTACCCTTCAGGTCAGCCCTGTCCAACGCGGCTCCCGTGGTATATTTTTCTGGCGCCCTCCGTAACCACATATAATTGAGCCGATTTTTAATATTAATTCAAATTGTAAGACAAGAGACATTTTTGAACGTCTGAGTACTATTAAATATTTTCGAAAAATGTTATTATTATTATTAGTAGTAGTAGTAGTAGTAGTAGTAGTAGTAGTAGTACTAGTAGAAGTACTAGTAGTAGTAGTGTGTGGTGGCGCCCGCACCTCCATAGACATCAGTGATTTGTGCCCGAGTACATAAGAACGTTGGACAGCACTGCTTCAGGTATTCCAACAGAAATCACGTACAGTTGTCTCATGTCCCCCATTCGTGCTTCATTACTTACAAGATAATAATAAAATAATAGCGCAGCTTCCATCCATCTTACATCAGATAATCGAATATTTATGAGATGTCTAAACCAAGTGACTGGGTTTAGCTAGGTTTTGTTTACTGCCAGGAACCTTTCTCTTCGCAGTTACATCCGGAAATCTCTGGTCATCCAAGCCTTCTACGGTCTTTCTCCGAAGATAAAAGCGGCCCTAGCCATCACCTGCTTTTAAATAAGAGGCCTACTAAGCCGTACCATTACTCAGACCGTTAGTCGCTGGCTGCCCACCGCTGCGGCCCGCGTTCGAACTCGGATCTCGTCAAGTGGGATTTGTGGTGGACGAAGTGGCGTTGGGGCAGGTTTTCTCCGAGTACTTCCGTTTCCCCTGCCAATCTTCATTCCACCAACTGCTCCACAATCACCCTCACCTATCATCTAGGGCTGGCACAATAGGCCTGAAGTGGCCGCAGTACAAGGGACTTAGTCCCACCCCACTAGCAATAATAATAATAATGTCTACTTAGTGAGATTAAAGTATTGGGGAGGCTTAAGTTTGTGCATAGGCGACAACACTTCAGCCAGGATTCATATAATTGTGGACGATTTTGAATGGAGTACCATCGATTGTCGTTGCTTCAGTTGTACTACAGACAAAGTAATGTCGAGTTTTATCAGTTCCTCTGTTCTCCACGAATATCAATTTCACAAATTGATTCTGTAATTTGAGAATGAGTTCTTCACTAATGAAATATTCTGCCCCAGGCTGCATACGTTGAATCATTTATTAAAGTACTTGTTCTCTGCTTCGTATTCAATACGAGGAAAGTGTGGTTATTCCTTGTGTGAAAAGGGGCAGATCCGTTCCATAAACTAATTGAATTAGTTTCACTTCAAAATACTTTATATTTTTCTATGATTTCTCCTAGCCACAGAAGCTAGACCGAGATTATTACTGCCAAGAATAAGAGAAAACTTTTATGGGTGGAATAATATTTGGATGAGGACCGGTGGTATTCTGTCTATCTGCCTATCTATAGCTCTACAGCCCTTTGTTGGATCTTGGCCGCCTTTTCGATTTCTTTATCTTATACACAGTCGGTAAGACTCCTTGGATGGGGGACCAGCTCTTCCCAAGGCCGCTACCTACACACAGAACAACACAAACATGCATAACTTCAGCAGGATTCGAACCCACGACCCCAGCTTTAGAGTGAAAGAAGAAAGTTCATGCCTTGGACGAGCGGCCATTGTGATCGAGTGGGAGGTATCCTGGGCTTGTCGCTGTGGCTTCTTAAACAGAGAAAGATATATTTATGTTCAGTAATATAATTCTTCTGGATATCGCTCTGCGCAGATGTTCCTTCTTCAGGATTCATTTATGTAAAACACGCAACACACTATCGTAATAAATGTTACTTATTCAGAACTAAGCTAATGGTTAGAGATGCGTGACGTGAGGCTCTCGCATTGTCGGTTAAGAAGAGTTCTATCTTCCGACACACAGTGCCTTGTAATCCTATGAAAGTCAACCGACATTTCGGAGGAAAGTGTCCCCTAAATCTCCAGCACTGAAGAATAAACTAAGAAATATATCAATATGATGGGGGCTGTAAGCCGATAAATCCATTAACTTCCCATTGTGCGACGTTATACCTAGAAAGATAAACTCATGAACTCAATAATCTGGCCATCTTGAAATATGCTGCGTATGGCGCCCAGAGTTGTGAAATGGTCGCCAGACCTGTAACCGGGAAGACTTAAAGCAGACTGGATCCGGACCAAAGTATTTTCCTAACTACATGAGGTCAGTAGGCCTATATTGCAGTATCCAGACACATGAACACAGCAAGTCGCCGGTTTACAAGGTTAATCCATTCCAGAGGTTTCCGTGCAAGTTACAAGTCATGGAAGTCCAACAATACTTAGAAATTATATATAACATATAGTATATAAACCTTATATATCCGTTACTAATGACCACACAAGTCGAAATACAAGAAATTTTAAAACAAAAAATAAACCTTTTTTGCGAAAACATATATCTACGGATTCGTAAAACTCGCACTCCTGTAAGTCTTGGGGCTTATTGTAAAACAAACTCCGTGGTTTTAGTCCGCAAGCAAACTATCCCGATCGATCGACCGCTTTTCGGCGAAGATGGTACTAACTATAACGGATAGAGGGTGTCGCGTGACCTGCGCGAAGAATCCCCACGGTCGTTAATTTCGGTTTTGTAGACGGCAGCCGCTATTTCCTTGAAATAGTTCCTCAATTATCCTCATGAGGCTGAGTGGATCTCATTCCATACCCACTACTCCTCAGAAAATCTGATAGAGCCGGGAATCGAACCTAGGGCTCTGGCTCTTTAGGCAGGGACTCTGACCACTAGACCACAGAGGTCGACTTATTGTAAACTATCGTAATATAATGTGTTAGTATTTTTGTACAGTATTAATATATTTGTGCAAGGGAAAATATAAAAGAAACATAAAAACGCTGGATGTTACAAGAAATGTAGTCTAGTTTATTTCAAGCGGGGGTATAGTACTGCAATATAGATGCATGTATATACTCGTACATATACACTTATGTACAGTATACACTGATACCCACTCTGCCTTCACTGCTAAACATGTCTGACCTTTGTAAACCAACAATGGCAATCAAGAACATCTAGCGCTGGTGGAGGTTCGGCAAACTAAACCCATTTGGGATCACGCGTGGTCCTGGAGGTTTGAACGTCGGATTTGAGAGGTCCGATCTGAATAATTATTGCTAAATTCTAAAGAATTTCTAATGCTTGTAACCTAAACTAAGTATGGCCTATAGGATTCTAATTCTTAATGCTATACATACAATTATCTGAACAAATAATTAGATATATTAATTTCTTTGGAAAAGCGGGTGCTAGTGCTTGACTTTTGTTACACTGAGAATGAATGAGACTATTTTGACTTAGAACCCCCTTGTAAAGTGGAAGTCAGGACACATTAAATGAAACTGTTGGCTATTCCATTTGCCCGAGAGAAGGATTTCAGGTTCTATTTAAAGTAAACTGCAGGCTAATAAACAATTATTATGTTTATTTGTTATAGTCACATTAAAGTATACTTGTACAGTACATGCAGAAACGCGCACCCCTGGTTGATAAACATTAGAGGAAGGGCAATTTTTATTGTAATAGCAGCTGAGTACTATTCTATTCCTATAATTCTACAGTGCATACTCTACAGATGACAGTAGATAGGGATGTATAAGGGTGACCCTTGCTTTTGGGACATATCAATATAAAAAGTAAAAAAAAAGTAAAGCTATCCCTGGAACAGGCCGTGAAGGCCCATACGGGNTTTAACTACAGGGTGCACAACAAAGTTGAGGTAAGTTGTCTTCTGGGTTTAGGCACCGTGTATTCTTCGTTTTGGCCGACGTTTCGGAGGAACGTAGCGCTACGTTCCTCCGAAACGTCGGCCAAAACGAAGAATACACGGTGCCTAAACCCAGAAGACAACTTACCTCAACTTTGTTGTGCACCCTGTAGTTAAATAACACGCTGTGCATTGCATTATTCATTAATTTTTAAAACATTCAAAGCTCCTGCTTCTTAATAACCACACATAGAAGTTTTTGTTTCCTTTTCCGTTTACACAAACAATTCAACGTTTGAATCAAACACATTCTTATGTCCATAAACACTGTCTTCCTGGTACGCAGTAAGTGAAATTTTCCATAAGTCAGCCATGTTGAAATGGTTTTTCATTGAATGGTATATTTTTAGCGTACCTTCCTAAAGTAGCCTCATTGGCTCTCCTTCCTGCCTGTGTACCCCCCTATGTACTCCTGAATACCTAAACCAATTTTTACAAAACCTCATACGAATAACATGATGCCGGAGCCCATCTCAACGGCGTCCTTCATAAATCCCTCTCATCAGTCTGTCGGTCTGTTTGTTTAGGTTGCTAAGCAACGGTTCGGTAAAAATATTGTAGCGGCAACGAATACACAAACTACATTAGAACAATTGTTGAATGCGTCGTTTTCTATGCGGTCTTTATCATATCAAAGGAAAGTAGGCGATTAGTTCTTCCCAGAACTTCTTGTTAATCTTCATTATCTTTTTTACTTCAAATCGTACGTTTTTTCGTGGGTCGTTTGTCTACAGTCTTATTGCTGACAACTATTTTACTCCCTGTCTTAACTTCCGTATATATATATATCGTTTTCTCTTACATCAGCCTTTCGCTTTGTCTTTCTCTGAAATATCAGAAAACGACAGAACGATGAAAGTCTTCTGTCCATTTACAAGAAAAATGCTATTTGGTGCAAGAATTAACATCTGTGTCCGCCATTTCTTATTTACAAAGCGTATTGGAGGCAGGCTAGTCAGTTAACTGTTTTGTTTCAGCAATTAATTGAAATTAGGCCCGTCACAGTAGCCGAGCGGTCTAAGGCGTGCACTGTCTTCGCTTGCTCGGAAGCCGGGATCGTGGGTTCGAATCCCACTCAAGGCATGGATGTTTATGTGCGTTTTTCTGTGTTTATGTATAGGTAGAGGCCTTGCGACGAGCTGATCACCCGCCCAAGGGGTCCTACCGTATGTCTAAGATCTAGAAAAACCGAAGCGAACGGAGACGTTCATGGAGGTAGGCCTAGGCCCACTGGGGCTGTAGTGCCAAGGAAAAAAAAATAGTAGTATTAGGGAGCACCGGAACTCGATCCTTGGCATCAGGACTTACTGTTCTGAATAAAGTGTCTCGTCATTAGCACTGTCTATCGGTAGGTGACGCCGTGTCTGATCGTGCGCTTTCTTCCTCTGCTTAATCATCGGCCCTGGTAAGAGAGGCAGATCGTTTCTCCAAAACGTTTGTAAACTTCTAACAGACTTCACGGCGTCGCGTTTCAGGAGATAGTAATCTTCATAATCACAGCCGCGAACATCTCAAACCTCATAAGGTTTTCCTCAGTTCCTCCAAATTAAAAAGAGGGCATTATCTTAAAATCATCCAGTACCACTTCCCTTCGTAAAATTCAGTCATCCTACTGTACCCTGCAGGTCTATGACCTCTACAGTTGAGGTAATACTGTGGAAGTTAGGGGAAACCGTAAGTTGATCAGAGGAATGGCTGATTTGCATGTGTGCGTATTGCATAGGTCCCGCTAATGAATAAGTTTTTATTTTTCTTAAGCAAATTATCCTGTTCCACCCTGAAGAAAGACCATAGATTGGAGAGAATATTCGGATTTTGGAAAGAGGAGCCAGAAGGGTGAGGGAAGAATTGCGTGAGAGGAATATCACATATAACTATGAACAAATCCAGAAGCATGATATGTTTAAGACATGTAGCATGCATGGGAGAGCTGTGAAACGCTAAGAACTTTTAGTCGGAAAATCTCAATGGAAAACGCTATCTGGGAGTCCTAGGCATGGAGGTTAGCATTAGCCGCAGATCGACCTTAAATGACTAAGGCTTGAAGTTGTGAACTGAATTCAAATTGCTAAATGGGCGTACAATTTCGGCCTTGCCTGAAAGGAGTAATGAACATTTATGCTCATAAAAGGTTCTCAAGAGGGGTCCACCTGCTTTGAGCAAATCAACTGATTATTAACTTACACCATCTGGAAGTTTTGAGTAGATTTGTTATTAATATACGAAAATATTTGTTTGAGGTATTTAAAATGGCACCATAATTTCCTGTTGTGGACCGGAGTCTAATCTTCTCTACGATTTTCAGAGAATCTGAGAGATGTAACAGACGTACGAAAGTATAAAGATCACCCAAATCTGGACACGTGGTTCTCTTGCGCCCAGTAGCAGAATGTTTCACTGTCTAATGTGACAGGTAACGAATAAACATTTGAAAAGGAAGTAGATGTACTGCGTCACAAAAAGAAGAAACATAAAAAATGTAATATATCACACGATATCTGTTTTGTGGCCAGACATTAATAATATGCAGGCGGAGTGATACATATTCGCTACCATCAGTCATCATTTCTCAATTAGCCGCGCGGAGAAGTAGTCCGCTGAACAGCAATTACTGGCCGCTATTCAGTCCACAATTAATATCAGTCAGTGTCCGCGTCACACACCTGTTCTCCTGTCACGTGATCACTACACTTTCCTGCGCTTCTAATTACCATGTCAGATGGGCGATTTTTTTAGTGAGTAGTTGGTTAGCAGGTTACGTAGCAACGCTGTATCACTATCGCAAGTTGTTGACTATAATAAGTTTCATGATCATTAGTTTCGTACAATAAACAGAAATATTATTATTATTGTTGTTATTGTTATAATAATAAATATTATTATTGTGGTTCTACAGCCCTTTGTTGCGCCTTGGTCGCCTTTTAAGTTTCTTGATCCTATAGACAGTTGGTAAAAAATTCTTGGACGGGGGATCAGGCCGTCACAAGGCCTCAACCTACACACAGACATTTATGCCTCGAGTCGCATTCGAACCCATGATCCCAGCGTTCGAGCGAGCGAAGGCAGTTCATGCCTTAGACCTCGCGGCCACTGTGTTCGGCTACCAAAATATGGTGAACAATTCAACTGCTGTGAGAAGGTCCTGTGCTTTGCAGTTCCGGTAGGTCTGAGTAGACACAGTGCTTTGCATTTCCGGTATATCTGAGTAGACACAGTGCTTTGCAGTTCCGGTAGATCTGAGTAGACACAGTGCTTTGCAGTTCCGGTAGATCTGAGTAGACACAGTGCTTTGCAGTTCCGGTAGATCTGAGTAGACACAGTGCTTTGCAGTTCCGGTATATCTGAGTAGACACAGTGCTTTGCAGTTCCGGTAGATCTGAGTAGACACAGTGCTTTGCAGTTCCGGTAGATCTGAGTAGACACAGTGCTTTGCAGTTCCGGTAGATCTGAGTAGACACAGTGCTTTGCAGTTCCGGTAGATCTGAGTAGACACAGTGCTTTGCAGTTCCGGTAGATCTGAGTAGACACAGTGCTTTGCATTTCCGGTATATCTGAGTAGACACAGTGCTTTGCAGTTCCGGTAGATCTGAGTAGACACAGTGCTTTGCAGTTCCGGTAGTTCTGAGTAGACACAGTGCTTCGCAGTTCCGGTAGGTCTGAGTAGACACAGTGCTTTGCATTTCCGGTATATCTGAGTAGACACAGTGCTTTGCAGTTCCGGTAGATCTGAGTAGACACAGTGCTTTGCAGTTCCGGTAGATCTGAGTAGACACAGTGCTTTGCAGTTCCGGTAGATCTGAGTAGACACAGTCTTTAGCATGACTCACAATCGAAATTATTCGTCTTCATAAACGTGGATTCCGTCGTAATAGGTCAACTATTGATCAGATATTTTGTGTAAGGTAAATATCAGACACAAATAGGAAAGCTGTTGATCAATATATCACATAGCCTGAGATCGTGTATAATTCAGGAAGATTTTTGTCTTCTGGAATATAAGGTCACGTAGTCCGTTCAAAGTCAAGTGACATTTAGAAGGAACATGTTGCCTACATCTTCAGGATCGAAAAATTAACCGAGAGAGAAAACGGCATGAAGAAGGAAGCTAGCAGAAGTTGTATCCCACGATTCTTCATAACCACCGCTATAATAGCATTAAACCCTGTCTGTCTGTCTGTCTGTCTATCTCTCTATCTATCTATCTTTGCCTCTATAGCCTTTAATTGCACCTTGGCCTTTTTTTTTTAAGTTTCTCAATCCTATAAACAGTTGCTAGGACACTTTAGGCAGGGAATGAGCCCGTAGCAAAGTCGCTACCTATACACAGATAAACGCACACAGACATCCATGCCTTAAGTGGGAATCGAACCCACGATCCCGGCGTTCGAGCTAGCGAAGGTACTTCATGCCTTAGACTGTGCGGTCACTATGATCATAACCAGTAGACCCCACGTCTATAATTCAGGTAGGAGGAAAGTAGTGTGAGACGACTATTGGCACTTGTTAAATTTCTTACGTGCAATACAGCTGCATAAAGTGTCGAGAAGAGTTCCCTGACGCAAAGATTTATCGGCAATGAGATTTTAAGCTTATTACAGCAGTGACTAAGCTGAAATTTCCGAGGAAGATCTGCCTTTCTATGGAGACAATACATACCCCTAAAACGTTAGTATCTTGCAGACTGCAAGGTGTCAAATTCCAAGAGACAGTAACCCTTATTTATCTGATGCTATTGTCGTTCACAGTGGGTTAATCAGTCGGATGTAATATGCCCATTCCTTTCTTCCAATTATGGTCCAGCATTTACACATACGCNTATAATAGCATTAAACCCTGTCTGTCTGTCTGTCTGTCTATCTCTCTATCTATCTATCTTTGCCTCTATAGCCTTTAATTGCACCTTGGCCTTTTTTTTTTAAGTTTCTCAATCCTATAAACAGTTGCTAGGACACTTTAGGCAGGGAATGAGCCCGTAGCAAAGTCGCTACCTATACACAGATAAACGCACACAGACATCCATGCCTTAAGTGGGAATCGAACCCACGATCCCGGCGTTCGAGCTAGCGAAGGTACTTCATGCCTTAGACTGTGCGGTCACTATGATCATAACCAGTAGACCCCACGTCTATAATTCAGGTAGGAGGAAAGTAGTGTGAGACGACTATTGGCACTTGTTAAACTTCTTACGTGCAATACAGCTGCATAAAGTGTCCAGAAGAGTTCCCTGAAGCAAAGATTTATTGGCAATGAGATTTTAAGCTTATTACAGCGGTGACTAAGCTAAAATTTCCGAGGAAGATCTGCCTTTCTATGGAGACAATACATACCCCTAAAACGTTAGTATCTTGCAGACTGCAAGGTGTCAGATTCCAAGAGACAGTAACCCTTATTTATCTGATGCTATTGTCGTTCACAGTGGGTTAATCAGTCGGATGTAATATGCCCATTCCTTTCTTCCAATTATGGTCCAGCATTTACACATACGCCATATGGGAGTAACGAAGTGAATCAGAGGATGGTTGCAGTTGACTAGCCAGTCGCTTTCTTATGCTTATAAATTTAATTTGTTTTTATGAGAGAACATAAATACCGTAGGAATTATGATAATTATACTACAGCCTAACAAAGAAGCCATTTAAGAATAAGCTGAAATATATCTGTGGTAAAAACTTAATGTATGAACATGACACGAAACCAGAATTATAATATGTATAGATATAAAATACTTATTATAAGACGTAGGCCCTATTAAATCATTTGAGGTTGTCCATAAGTAATGATGAAATTAGGAAGATAGTAAAAAAAGTAACAGCGTGAAAGATTAAATCAAGCCGAGTCGACTTTCCAGCTGCTTTCACGATGGTATTTTACCCAGTTTATTCGGCACTGGAGATGGAGACATTATGTTCCTCCGAAACGTCAGTTAACTTTCAAAGGACTACATGGAGTTATACCCCAGAAGATAGTACCCTTCATAACCACCGGTGTGAGAACCTCAAATCCTCACCGTTACACATTTCACCAGGCAGTAACACAATTACATTCTTTCAGTCACGTCTAGAGCAACTACATACCAGTCAGTATGTGAATAATTTGGCTCCAGATGAAAAATAAGCACTGACAAACGCACTGTAAATTTCGGTAAGTTATGCTTTCGGTGTTGCCACAGTCCAACTGTTTCCTTTCCATGCGCATTGTGCAGTCTTCCCTCGTACTAACACGCAGCAGCCCACATTACTCAGAATGATGCCAGATGCAACAAAATGGCGAAACATTTCTCAGTCTCCGTACATACCTTACACAGCTTTTCCCTACATGTATTTAAGTGATCTTCTAGCTCCAAAAGTAAACCAAGGCTTCAAAATAAGTACTTCTCATCTCTAGCTTGTTTCCTGCGTAATGTTTTCTTTGCTCTCTCTTCCTCTACACCAACGTTCAGCTAGGTCGCGCCATAGCTCAAGCGGTTAGGTGCTGACTTCCCACCGTGGCGGCCCGTGTTCGATCCCGGGACTAGTCAAGTGGGATTTGTGGTGGACAAAGTAGCGCTGGGGCAGGTTTTTTCCGAGTACTTCGGTTTCCCCTGCCAATATTGATTCCACCAGTTGCTCCACAATCACCCTCACCTATCATCTGGGGCTGCTATAATGGGCCAGAAGTGGCCGTAGTACAAGGGACTTAGTCCCACCCCACTAGCATTAGAAAAAACCCTTTCACATACGAACTTGACCTGTATCACATCCTCATCCTCTCAGACGATGTTCCTGAAATCACATATCCTTATTAAAGTAAACCATACTGCGGAGCAGAACCCTGCTTAAGGATCTATATTCATTTACCTAAGCAAGAATTTGCCCCAACTTAATACAAACCACGGTTTATTACAGAGAAACCAAGAGTCCATTATTGCATACCTACACTCTCTTGAGCTAAATGAATCTGACCCACAAAATTATATAGGTCTAAAATGAATTTTAATAGTATTATGCCATCTACACCTAGGTCTTCCAAACAGTTATCTTTCCTTCTGATATTCTGACTAAAATAGATGTATTCTTCATCTCTCTTCACAGCAGTATATGCCTCATCCATCATGTAACAGTATTTATGAGCCGAGTAATTTGGCTCAAATTGTGACGCTCCTAAATTGTATGAGAGAGATTCCCAGTTCAAGTCTCGGCTGGGACAGCTACTATCCTGAGTGACATAAGTCCCTGCAGTCAAATGTCTGAGTAGGAACTCTATTGACACCACTGTTGCTTCTTACCACAGCCTTCGCAATTCTTTTTCAATTATCATTTTAGCATTCGAAGCTAAATACAACTAGTCCGAGACAGGAAATGGGCCGTTAAAGTAAAGTACATTTGCAGTAGAAAAACAACTTCTTTGTTGGAGTTTCCTTAAAAATGATGTATTCTGATAATAAGTTTCTTTTTAGTCTTTCCCGTTCCCAGTGGGCAGCAGTGAACTTTCTTCTTGATTCTGTCTATTTCTGCATTTCTGGTTCTTCTTGAGACACACCTTAAATAGTTTTCTTGTAACGCACTAGCCTGTGGCCTATGCACTACATCTACTTTATACCTTGTTCTTCTCCAATATCCAAGTTTCCTTTCTTATTTAAGCGCTTCTCCCACCGATTTAGGAAGAATAACTCTACTCTTTCAAGCCTGCAGTGTGATTCTAAATTATTGTCTGGTTTTCTGTGGCCTGTAATTTTCAAACCGAATATAATAAAATAAAAGAGCTTACGGAATATGAAAGTGTAAATCAAAGAGTTTTATTTTTAATATTATACTTGTCGCATCTGTGTTTTCATTGAGTTATATTTTTCTACTCCCTAAGCAGTTTTACTTTCCGTTTCCGGTTTGAAAATTATATGCAACGGAAACCCCGACAATAATTTTGGAATCACCCTGTATTTTTGCTCTTGTCAAAATCCACTCTTCAGAATGTTATATCATATGTTAGGCGCCATGAAGCGAAGTCTGGCTTTCCTGCCTGCGGATTCCCCCAGTTCCTCCACCTAAACACTGGGGGAATTAGTCTGTAATATTCTATGAGCGCTCTGAGACTTTCTCCAGCCCAGGCCGCTTATCATGTGACCGTAACAACAGAGCAAGTAGGATCATTAATTTACTAAATTATATTTGTAAAAATTCGATTTCTTTCTTTGGACGCTTCTTATTTTTTTATTGCTAGTGGCGTGGGACTGAGTCCCTGCGGCCACTTCTGGCCTATTGTACCAGCCCCTAATGATAGGTGAGGGTGATTGTGGAGCAATTGGTGAAATGAAGATTGGCAGGGGAAACCGAAGTACTCGGAGAAAATCTGCCCCAGCGCCACTTTGTCCACCACAAATCCCACTTGACCAGACTCGCAATCGAACCCGGGGCGCCGCCGTGGGAAGCCAGCGACTAGCCGCTTGAGCTATGGCGCGGCCTTCGACACTTCTTAACATCTATATCTGTTACGTCATTATATTCCCTATTTACCAATATTCTTGCTTTTTCACTTCATGGAAAATTAGGGAAAAAGAGAAGGGGAAATGAAAAAATTGTTGCGACACCCAAGAAAACTCAATTTAAAGTAAACAGCGAAGTCGAAGTTCAAGCCTTGCTCTGCAACTGTCCGATCGCGCTGTTATGGCGCGGACACTGGCAATTTGAAATGTCTCCGTTTGTGACCGTGCCTCTTCCCATTAATCATTTCCTTATCGATTAACTTTGCTGCCGGGCGTTGCTAGCCAACGAGAAACCAAACAATGTACACGCCCGCGCCGCCGACTCATTTCCACGTGGTTGCCTTGTTAACACTTAAACTGTTTTTACGTGTATCGTTACTTAATAATATATTTATCTGTTAAAAAAAGTTACAAAAGCAATACACGTCAGACACATTTCCAATCTGTCGTGGCCTATCATCCCATATTTTTTTAAGACTACTACATTTCCTTTGTTTGTATGTGAAGTATTGTCTTTTACCCTGCGGGAATATGGAGCTGAAACGGCACCGTCAGTATAGCGACTAGCCACGGGCTGGACGACAGAGGGTTTGGAGTTCACGGCCCGGTGGGTTAAAGAATTTTCTCTTTTCCACGCTGTCCAGACCAGTTCTGGGTCCACCCAAACTCATATCCAGTGGAAACCGGGTGTAAAGAGGCCGGGGCGTGAAACTGACTAGTCACCTACAACTAATGCCGAGGTGAAGAAAATGTGGATCTATACATTCGCTCCCCATACACCTTCATGGTGTAGTGCTAAATTAGCTAAGCACAGGGACAAATTTATCTTTACCTTACCGTGAGGGAAGACGAATTACAATTTCTTTAAAATGAAGCACGCACAAGAGTATTAGGACCTAAGGAAGAAGGAATGAGACTGCAGTTTAGGATATTACAAAATGAAGATGATCCTGATTTGTACAGCTCACATGCCGTTGCTAGGACAGTGAGGCATGGGGTGGTACTGCGATGGGCTTGGCATGTGATAGGACAGAGGAGGAGCTCATAACACGTGTTTGGTGGAGAAATTTTGGTGAAAATTTGGGAGGATAACATAAAGATGAAACATCAGAAAGTTTGTCATGAGGATATGAAACCAACAGAACTGTCTGGATTCGTGTTGAGTGTGGAGATTTGGTGTCCGTGGTTTCTGTGAGATAACTTAACAGACAGTATTTTCTTTGTTGCATGATCTCCTTCCAATTACCTTCTCTTTTTTCGTTTTGGTATAGATAGCTCTCAGGGTCAATACTCTAGGGTTTCAAGCCAGTAAGAGCTACAAATATGACAAGTGGGATACTTACCTCAACACACTCCGTGGCTTGAGTCCACATGTGAACTATACCGACCGAGCGACCGCCGATTGACGGCGAAGTTAGTGACAATTTTAGCGGATAGAGGGTGTCACGTGGTCAGCGCAACGAACTCACGGCCGTTAATTTCGGTAACTAAATGAAAACAATCTGGATTCGCATAACGCGTCTATTCAGATAAGCATGCATTCATATAACGTAATTACTCGTAGATAATACACGTAATAGTAAGCTTCTAGTACCGTGCACCAGCGGACTTGTTTCGAGTTTTCCACACAATACTAAACATAAATATACAGTGCTACAAAGTTGAATAACACGGTAACCCCTTCGTATATCCCCAAAACAAATACAATGTACTTAAACTCCACACTTATGAAAAATATGATTATCCGGTAGTGCCACGAGGGTATAACCACATACACGACAATCAGAAAAAAAAAAAAAAAGCAACACAACAGGGATTTGAGAAAGGACCCTCACGTTGCATCGTCTCAAGATTTCACAAACCAAACAAACAACCACGATCATAACGACGACACTGAAAACTGTTTTTAATCTTGAGCTATTTAGAATCAACCCAGAAGCAAAATATAATTAGAGTAGTTATTTTAATAAAAAGTCTTTTAAAGACTTTTAAATTATATTATATTTCAAAGACGTACTAAATTAATATATTCATTAATATTACATAAAAGTGGTAACATATATTAATCATAAACCATAGCGGCCTCCGTAGTCTAGAGGTAACGTTCCCACCTCATGACACGTGGTACGCGGGTTCAACCCCGAAGGAGGTCGNACGACACTGAAAACTGTTTTTAATCTTGAGCTATTTAGAATCAACCCAGAAGCAAAATATAATTAGAGTAGTTATTTTAATAAAAAGTCTTTTAAAGACTTTTAAATTAAATTATATTTCAAAGACTTACTAAATTAATATATTCATTAATATTACATAAAAATGGTAACATATATTAATCATAAACCATAGCGGCCTCCGTAGTCTAGAGGTAACGTTCCCATCTCATGACTCGTGGTACGCGGGTTCAAATCCCAAGGAGGTCATGGACTTTTTAAGGGCGGAAGAATTCAGGGAACAAGTCCTCCGGGAGGGACTTTAAGCCGTGGGTCCCGTGTCGTAGCTTTACGGCACGTAAAAGAACCTCATATCTCCAAAGGAGGTCACTGAGCTAAATTCAAGGACATTTCCCGCCCAACAGTAGTCTCTAACGCCTCTGATAGATGGGGGAAGCATTATAGATACCGCCAAGCCAGTAGAGGCCGAACTCGCTGGCTCGGTCGGGACTGATGGTACGCACCAATATCGGTAGGGTATAGAGACTGGTAGAATATCATAGAGGGAAGCACAATGGACCAATACTGGTTCAGTGCATGGGGAAACCCACCCTCTCCAATAACTAACTAACTAATCATAAACCATCTTCCACTTAGGCAAAACTGTACGTTACCAAAGTGTTAATATACATTATTAGATTACATTTAACAAAAAGATACATTCGTTAGTAAAATAAAAAAGAATTGTAAAATATGGATCCATGTTAAAGTAACTCAATTCAGGAAAGTAGATCGATATTCTTGTGACTCGCCTGATGATGACATAGGAAAGGTCGAAACATGCAAAGGCAACAGCTGCGCACAATAAACAAATGTTGTTACGTTAGCCTCCATTTTGTCTTCACTTTGTGGAGATTATTGTTGTGCAGACAGCCCCATCTACCCTATATGTACAACACGCAACAGGATGCATACAATAGACTATATGTAGGGACTATAACAAGTATATAGAAGAAAGAACCTGGAATCTGTTCTAAACTGCAATGCAACATTCTGACACGTCTCAGCAGTGTGGGCATAGAATAAGTTGTAGGTATTTTTCTTTCTAGCTCTAGCTCGACAATCATACTTAAAACGGCGGATGAATAAAATGCATTAGACAATTACTTTGTCAGGTTGCGAGATGTTATCCCACGCGTAACGTTGTGTGACGAAATGAATTGGAGGTGAAAGGCTAACAAAGAACGAGAAGAGATGTATTCTCGGATGTTCACACTGTCGCCGGATTGAAAATTTAAAACAAGCAAGTCGTATAGGATTTCCAAATGGGCCTATTATGTTAATAATTTTCCGCCATACCAAATTTCACATGTTCGGCGTATTTTCAGATAAGTTCAGATAAAAAACCTACAGTATGTTATGATGTTCATTGGCGTTCTGGAATTACTTTCTTACTCTCTCTTGTTATTTGTTTGTTTGTCATTCCTTAGCTTCTGCATTTCTTTATTTGTTTCGTCACTGTCGTTATTCTCCTAACTTTTCCTCCAACTCCCTTGCAGCTTTCAGTTTCGCCCAAGCAGACAGACTCATGCAACTGTGCGATCAGATTTTAAAAGCGTTAGGCTTATGTAATTTTCATTGTAAGCTAAGGCTATCCCTGTAATAGGGCGTGGAGATCCATAGTGTTGTGAGACGTCGAGGCTTCCACATTTTGTCTTGACAATCGGCTCATAGATGGCAATGAGGTTGTCAGCCTTAAGAGCCGGTCGCCCTTTACCCACAAGAAGATTCCTGGTACTCATTTCTGTCAGAGGCTGAGTCGACCCCAGCGCCATAGTGCGTCTGGAAGGATTACGTCAATTAAAAATTCCAATGACGTCATCTTAGCTCTAACCCGTCACCTTCCGGCTTGTAGAATAGTATCTTAACCAGCTACACTACAGTGAATTTTCATTGCACAAAACTTGTTAGTGTAACAAAATATTTTATTTTTCTAAGAGACCTATTATCATTCAAGTTGTGATAAATTGAAGGTTATAAATTTTGAATCCATTTCAGAAAAATATGCGTGACTGCCGCACCGCAGTAGTGTCTGTGGTTCTTTACTTTCATGGTTTTCTTACTTGGGTTCATGAATATTGACCAACAACTTCAAAAACTGTTTAATTTTTCACATGAATTAGTAAGGAATTCTAGGGCTAATCTGTTCGCAGATGGACGCAAGTACGTTCCACTCGCACGGTCTACTGGCCATGTACAGATCCGGAAAGTGACATATTACCCTACTCCGTCAGTCTGTTGCCTTTTGATGTGTACTGTCATAAACATGGCTGGGACGGCAGGTGCGCAATTATTCATCAGCTTCTCTGGCACCGGACAGCGCGTTGCAGTCAAGCGGTTCGTGAAGACGGTTCAGTACAGTAGTTACACTTCTTCCCAAGCAGCAGTGGGACTCACTGACAGAGAATGGACGTAGATTTCCACATGCCGACCTCAGTGTTTGGCTTTAGCCTCGAGGAAGTAGTAGTGTTCGCTCCAGATCCAAATGGACATGAGACCTATGAGAAGAATTCCAAATATTGTAGGTAACTAATCGCAGTTCAGAGATTTTTGCATAAAATTCGTAATAATGTGATTCTTTCATTGTGTCATGTACGGTACCTCCCTCTTGGAAATGGAAACTCCAGCTAAGAACTGAGCCTGTAGTTTGTCTGGCAGTTCGCCGTTCTTTCTCTTCTACTTCTTTCCTTCTTTCTGCATTTTCTTTATTCTTAATTTTGTGAGAGACTATGACAAGTTGCCAGGCAACGGCTAGGTAAACACTGCTAAAAAGCCGGAATAGTAGCAGAAGCGGAAGTTGTTTTGCTAGGCAACGGTTAACAGGCAGCAACGAATACTCTTGCAGGAATCAAAGCGTTGCTCCGAGATATGACACACGTTTCGTTGCAGCCGAAAACAGAATAACACGAATGTGGGAAATGGTGACTTCTATTAGGTTCTCTGAAAGTTATAAAAGGCAGTGCATTTCTTGTTGTTTTAGTAGTAGTAGTAGTAGTAGTAGTAGTAGTAGTAGTGGTAGGGATCACGGTCCGAGATTAGTGAGAGATTCGTAAGAGATTCTTCACAGAGGTCCTTCATGCGGTGTTCAGAAGGAGTTCAGTGTGTGAGCTGTTATAATCAACTGTAATTGTAAAGAAAAGCCAATAAACCCAATCATCAAATCTAGAATCCATTGTTGCTAGTCACGCCAAGACCTTACACGTGACAAATATTTTACCGTTTATTTAGTACTCACTTATCAGTCTCTCAAGGTAAAAAATATGTAAAATTGCTCCTAGGCCTTGAAGGCGTAAGGGGGAGTGAAGGTATAGCTCACTATCTCGGTACTAGGCGGAGACGAGCTGTCAGCTTGACGTCACGGCTGCTTTACCCAGAGAAAATCCCCGGGTGTCCATTAGATAGGAGGCTGGGAGGGCCCCAGAGCCGGTCTGGACGCTGTGGAGAAGAGAAAAACTATCGCCCCTTTCTGGAATCGAACCCCGGCCGTCCACCACAGAGTGAGTTCTCCCGGCTCCATTTATCATTCTCTCATTTTCATCAAAAGAGATTAGTGTATTCTACAATTTCTGTTTCCTCCAGCTGCAGATATATCACACAGCACTACTTTGTCTGGGGCCTGTCAAATTGCTACTCTGATTAATGACAATTGCTGGCCCTTTCTACAATAATTAGGGCGCCGTGCGTGCCCCTCCAGTTGCGCGAGGTACGGCGTTGTTGTGGACAGGAAGTGGGGGGAACTCTCACTGTCGATGCATAATTAAACAATGTAGAGGGGGAGTGCGGGAGGGGACAATCACGAACTGATGGAGTTACTGTGTTCCGCGCAAGAAAGTAGTTAGGACCTAAGAGTGTAGGCCGAGAAGAAGTGGTTGACACCCCTGCTTCACATTCGGGAGGAGGGTGGGCTGTTCATTTTCGATCTGCTGGCCAATTTCGTAACCTGATGTTTTCGCAGTTTTCTTCTGGGCGAACACTGAACTATTCGAAAAATACCCTGAACTGCTTCTATCTAAATCCTGCCCAGTATATTCACAACAGTCTCCTACCATTCGATGACGTATAAACGAAACGATGTCGTTAAAAATGAATTATGATACAGATTATTTTAATAAAGAACAGTTTACTTAAAATCATTAACAGTGACTTGGTACGTTTCGATATCTAACTAACAAAATTGTTGAGCATTGTGAACACAGTACAAAGACGAGGGTTAACTGGGCGGAAGAAGGGAATTGTGGGCAGGGTTCACAACATCCTTGAGGATTGACGTGTTTCTATTGTAACGAAAGATCATTACATATCTAATAACGTATAATAAAGGGACCTAATTCAAATTCATTAAGGAAATTTCATTAATTGAGTAGTTGTATGTAAATCTGGGCACTAATTGCACCAATGTCAAAGGACAGAAACTTCTGTATCAAGAAAGAAAGGAATTCGTATGTGTATCTTAATCACGGCCCACACATATATAATTGCGTTGGAAGATACGAAAATAATTATATATTTTTTCTGGGAAACCTCTTGGAAGAGGCGAAGATTCGTACTTCTTATCTGGCACTACAACACTTTGTGAGGCTTGGCCTCCTTGACAGCAGCCTTCCAACCATCCCTGTCTTGTGCCTTCATCCGCCAAGCTGTCACTTTTAAATTTTTGAGGTCTTGCAGTGCATCATCCAGCCACCGTAAATATGGTCTTCCTTTCTTTCTTCTGCCTTCCAGCTAGGAGAAGGTTAATTTCCTGCAGAGCAAACTTTCATCCATCCTTCTTATATGCCCTAGCCACTTCAGTCTGTTTATTATTATTATTATTATTATTATTATTATTATTATTGATTGCATTACATTTGGTTCGACCGCCTCTGTGGTCTAGTGGTCAAGAGTTCTTGACTACAGATCTAGAGGTCCGGGTTCGATTCCCGGCGCTACCAGTTTATGTGAGAAATAGTGGGTCTGGAACGAGGTCCACTCAACCTTGTGAGGATAATTGAAGAGCTATTTCAAGGAAGTAAGGAACGGCCGTGGAGAATTCATCATTGTTTTTTATTCTCCAGAATGTTGGTACATAACAGTAAAATGAATCTTAGGAAAATGGGTTGTGAGGTTGGGTGTCGTTAGAGTTAGTTCATGACAGTGTCCACTAGTGGTGATGAGCCTTTGGGTTCTGATACCAGTGTGTTGGTTTGCTGTGCTTGTTTGTTTTTTTTAATGCTAGTTGGGGGGGGGGGACTAAATCCCCTGCACTGCGGCCACTTCTGGCCTATTGTACCAGCCCCAGATGATAGGTGAGGGTGATTGTGGAGCAATTGGTGGAATGAAGATTGGCAGGGGAAACCGAGGTACTCGGAGAAAACCTGCCCCAGCACCACTTTGTCCACCAAAAATCACACTTGACCAGACCCGGGATAGAACCCGGACCTCCACAGTGGGAAGCCAACGACTAACCGCTTGAGCTATGGCGCGGCCCTACTTGTTTGTTAGTAACTGCTCTCTCTGATTCCCATTAAATGTAATTGTATAAAACCATGTGTTACCTCATTAGCGACATGGTTATGTTAGGTTGGTGTTTATCGACTGTAATCGACTGTAAATACGAAATTTAAGAGCTCACACTAAAATTTATCAACCCTTCAAACATGGCTCGACGTGAAAAAAAAGTTACATTAACGAAAAGTAAACCGTGCCGAGGTCCACAATTCGGGGTCTAAATATATTTCTTATTCGATAAATATTTAACGAAATAATGAGATACACGTATGATTTGACTCTTTGCGAAGTTATTAGCTTCGAAACAACAGATTTTTATGTACAACAAAAATTCAAGAAGGCAATATGATTTGATTTCAGATCCTCTCAGCGTTGGCTTTGACAAATACAACTTTCTTGGATGTGACGCCGTGTAGTCCGGTAGAGGTGGTGAAATTCTACCGAGCTGTATGGTGTCACATCTAAGAAGACAGTAGTAAGATGAGTAAAATATGAAAAATAGCGAAGATCGCATCACGGAGACGTTGCTCATTCCACTGAACTACACATATCCACTGTTTCCATGTTTTAAAATCAAACTCAGAAACTTTTAACAAACAACACAGTCAACCCATGAAGACCAGCAATCAATTTTAAGACTTTGTGTCCGGTTAGTTCAGGAAGCAACATCCATCTACTGGCAGTGGTAGTAACTATCTCAGAACCTTGGATTTAGGTGAGAACGACATCTGTGATCAATTTTCCATATTAGATCCCCTGACGTGACTCTGTTGTACTCTTTCTTTAGGACTGGGGATGAATCCCTGTTCGTGTGTATAGAAATACACGTAGTTCTCAGGTTGCCAAAATCATAATAAAGTTTTGTTTGGGACATGCGTGTGAATCACTTAGGAATTGTAGAATTGTGAAAGAAATTAATAGTGGACGTGCTTATACTGTTTCTAGTGGATATGAAATTCGGATTCATTTATTTAAAAACAACAAAATATAATACGAAAATAATTACAAATAGCACGAGGGCCGGATTTAAATTGACAAAATCATATAGAGTCTGAGTTGAAGAAAAGCGATGGATGTGGTGGATGTCAGAAAGCGAAATACTCCTACAATCTGTGTGGAACGTGTCAACATTTTTGTTTTTTACCTTGGCACTACAGCCCCAGTGGGCCTAGGCCTATCTCCATGAACTTCTCCGTTCACTTCGGTTTTTCTAGATCTTACACATTCGGTAGGACTCCTTGGGCGGGTGAGCAGCTCGTCGCAAGGCCTCTACCTGTAGACAAACACAGAAAATTGCACACAACACAAATTAAACATTGATGTCCTGAGTGGGATTCGAAACCACGATCCCGGTTTTCAAGCGAGCGAAGACAATACATGCCTTAGACCGCTCAGCTACCGTGATTGGCCAACGTGTCAACGTTATCTCAGATTAATTCCCAGCAGAAACACACAAGTTTATATCTATCGTTGAAATGGTGATGCACATTAAAAGTTGGGTAACCGCTTATTATACTTGTACCTATCCGCAAACTGACAGAAACCGAAATGGATTCGCAAATAATTTTGCATTTAAACCATTAATTAGTGCAATAATAATAATAATAATAATCATAATCATAGTCACCACGGCATGGCGCGTCCTCAGGTTGCGGATGGAGGAGACGGTCTCCAGGTATGAAGGGAAGCTGCGAATATATTGAATAAGCAGTCGCAGACAGCAGACAATTGGTGGTCCTCCAGCTTGGAGATTGAGCGTGAGGCTAACAACTCCTCACCATAAAAAATGCGCTTCTTATGAAAATTTTAAAAAGCCTCGTACTGGACGGATCCTCTGGATAAACAACATAGGCTAATAAAAAGAATGAAATGGATCTTAGAGAGATAGGATGGGATGGTATGGATCGAATTGATCTGGGTCAGGCCAGGGGCCAGTGGAGGGCTCTTGTGAACACGGTAATGAACCTTCGGGTTCCATAAAACGCTGGGTAGCTGCACAATTGGCGGCTACTCAAGAAGGGCCCAGCTCCATAAGTGAGTGAGTGAATAATAATTCAGTTCCTTTATTTAAGTGCTTGCTAACAGCGAGTGGCCTGTAACAGGCCAGCACTGAAGTGTACAGAACAAAAGCGAGACTAAGGCTAGAGCTAGACTACAATTTGATCCCAGACAAGAAAACAATGCAACTAACACGATAATGCTTTAACTCTGTAGGACTAAGCAAAAAGAATGAATGTATCGTCAAGGAAGATGTTATGTTTATTGCAAATGTTAAGAGATTTCAGTTCTCTTTCGCAGCACCTGGTTGAAGGATTACGTCTTGGGACATTATTGACGTTAAAGTTGGAACAGCATCCATAATAGAGTAATAATCAATTTTGTTCCTGAAAAAGGAATGATGAAATAAAAACGTGAAGACTTTGTCGCCTGGGATAACGTCTTTAATTTAAATAATTCGTAATGATTCATAATTACAAAAATGAGATGTGCTAAATAAATCGATTATAGCATAAATTTGCGAACTTTCTTTTTATTTTGAAGCATATGCCGATTTTTAGGCAACGGCTAGGTAAACACGTTTCCGTGACACGAGCGCTCCACAATAGGACATCCATTGCTAGGTAACGGAATGGTAGACGTGCGTTCTGGACAACAGCAGACGTGTTTTCTGTAGGTCTGCCTCGAGACTATATAAGTCATTCGATGCTGCATAATTTATCCACCTACTGAATTTGCAGCGCCTGCAAAACAAAGTTCTCCGCACATTTGGAAATTTTCTAAGGTGCACACCGGTTCGCGATTAGCACATGACTTTCAAACTTCAGTACTCATATGAATATAAAATATACGTAAAAATAAATAGGCAACAAACAGAAGTCACACAAAATCATGAAAATGCAAATGTTCCCAAAATTGGACAAAGCGAACCATGATGCAGGAAATATAAGAGGCTTGAACCTGGCTGAGGTCAAAAAAAGACCGTTCAAGTGACTAGACTGCCGTTGTAGCAGGAGCTACTAATGATAGGACATGGTCTGCTTTACTGAACCTGGACTGACAGAGGCCTTGTATATGATGCATATACCTAATTTAAATCGTACGTACTCGCAACAAACTTATTACTGATGACTTTGACTCTGGAAAATGACAGACCCGTCCTCTCGTCAGAGAGAACTACCCACATCGAGAAGTCTACAACTATCTGACAGTAATAAAGATCCTGTCTTTGGTCCCAGATGGGCGCTTTATTCCATGATAGACTGGCCGACTGATCGTCGGTCGTAACATAACTTTGACTTTTACTTAACTTCTCCAATTTGACTTGTATAATCACACCCCGTGAAGAGGCGAGTCGAATACCTCCACTGTAGCCATGTGAGTCGTAGGAAGCGACGAAGTGGGAACCCAGTGCCTGCTAGTATAACCGGACCTTCCTGTTCCTGAGTGGATATAAATACGGGGACCTGGCCTTCCAGATGGGGGGAGTCTCGAATCTAGCACAGTAAAATGTGGTAATGAGTTCTGCGGGACTCGGACCTGAGAATAACTGCGCTAGCGAGGGCCAGCAGCAATTGTAAACGACAGACCCGTCCTCCCACCAGAGAGGATGTTATATAAGAACGATGGTCGCAAGTGTTCAGTTGAAAAGAGATATGGTCGTGAGTCTCAAGGGGCTTGTCGCCAAGACAAACTGATTGGCTGTAAACCATCAGTCGTAAAGTGACTCTGACTAACCCCGACTAACTTCTCCATTCCATCCCGTGTGGAGGCGGGTTCGTATCAACTCCACCGCAGCCCGGCGAGTCGTAAAAGGCGACGGAAAGAGAACTCAGTGCCTGGGGGTACAACTGAGCCCCCTGTTACCGGGAGAGTTTCGAATCTGAGATAGTAAAATGTGGCTGTGAGTCATGCAGGACTCAGACCTGATAATGACTGTGCTGGAGAGGGCCAGCAGCAATTGTAAACGGTAGACCCGTCCTCTCGTCAGAGAGGATGTTATTATTGTTGTTATTATTATTATTGTTATTGTTATTATTTAATTGCATAATGAGGAGCTTCATAACTTGTACTCTTCTCCAAGTATAATTAGAATGATCAAGTCAAGGAGGATGAGGTGGGCAGGTCATATAGCACGAATGGAGGAGACGAGGAATGCGTATAGGATATTATGGGAAAACCAGAAGGAACGAGACCACAAGGAAGACCAAGGTGTAGGTGGGTGGAAAATATTAGAATGGTTCTTAGAGAGATAGGATGGGATGGTATGGACTGGATAGATCTGGCTGAGGATAGGGACCAGTAGAGGGCATTGGTGAACACGGTGATGAACCTTCGGGTTCCATAAAATGGTGGGAAATTCGTGAGTAGCTGCAGAATTGGTGGCTCCTCCAGAAGGGCTCAGCTCCATGAGTAAGTAAGTAAGTATTTAATTGCAATTGGGTTTTCACCAGGTGGCAGTGGTACTACAATAAGACAACAGACAAACAACACACATAAACACGTTCAAACAAAACACAACAGACAAACATTAGTAGAAAAGCACACAAAAACGTAAGGACTATGACCACAAATGTTCAATTGAAAAGAAAATGAGGCCGTGAATCCCAAGGGGTTTGACGCCAAGACGACTTGATTGGTGGAAAACCATTAGTCGTAAGTTGACTGACTGTAACTTCTCCAACTGCTGAATTGCACGAAGAAACCTAAGAAACGCCAATCGCTCTGAATTACGCCCTTACATTGCTCTACAGCATTAATTTAGGTACCATATCCGGCTTTATGTACTAAATGCATAATGAAATGAGAACGTGGTGCGTCACTAGGGCGAGCAGAACTGTGTTACAATTGAGACTAACGTCCTTCCTGCTGTATGGAGCGCGAGGCACAAGATGTCTAGCAGCAGAAGCAACCAAGGGCACTCGTCGCCCGTCCCATCTTCTGAGTCACCCACACCCCTTCCCTCCACAGCAAAGAGTAGTTCCTGGTTTTAAGAAACTGACTTCAATAACTATTAATGACTCTTTTATTTCTTAACTAAATTAACTGATCTCGGTGACCACTTTTATACCGACTACCTTACGTATAAGCCACAAAAAAC
Source organism: Cryptotermes secundus (assembly GCF_002891405.2). Classification (NCBI taxonomy): domain Eukaryota; kingdom Metazoa; phylum Arthropoda; class Insecta; order Blattodea; family Kalotermitidae; genus Cryptotermes; species Cryptotermes secundus. The sequence continues at coordinate 112,748 of NW_019722428.1, read as the reverse complement.
AGAAAAGAAAAGAATTGTGCTAAACCATAAAATTCTAAACATTAGCTTCACTGAAGAAAGCAGTCTTCTGGGATGTGGCACCGCGTAGATGTGGTATTAACCGACTTTTCGGAGGAACGTATCGCCTCCAACCGGTAAAGCAATCTGCTTGTAACGGTTCTCACGCTCTCTTCGCTTGCGGATTTCTTATTTTTCCTTCTATCCTGAAGATGGAGGCGATACGTTCCTCCGAAACGTGGGTTAACACCACATCTACACGGTGCCACATCCCTGAAGACTGCTTTCTTCATAGTCACCGCCGTGAAAACCTCAAATCATACATTAGCTTCACTATCAAATAAACAACCGATCACTGTAGCAGAACGGACTAAGTCATATACTGTTTTCACGCGCTCTGAAGATGGGATCGTGGGTTCGTATCCAACATAAGGCATGGATGTTTGGTATGAGTATGTGTTTATTCTGTGTTCGTGATGTCTTGTGAGGTCTTGCGACGAGTTGATCACTCGTCCAAGGAGTCCTACCGTCTGTATAATGATCAAAATTAAAAAAACATTCTCGATAACGCAGAGTATAGGAGGAACGGATTATGTAAGTAAGTAATTAAAGAATCGATTTCGAAATAAGAGAAACTAAAATTTCTCAGGACAATAATAATATTAGTGTTTGTAATTTAAATAACAATAACAATATTAGTGTTTGTAATTTAAATAACAATATTAGCAATGAATAAGAAACTATAACAGAAGAATTGTGGACAGTTAATAAGCAGTTGTCATTACGTAAAAGTCGTTATATTTTTTAAGATAATCTGATTTAGGGTCAAAATGCCCCCTTTCCGCTCATGTGGAACCCTTAAGGTGAGATAGTATCTAACACAAATGAATGAATTTACAGTCATGTGACCATTTCTTTGTAGTCGCGTATTTTAAAGGAAGAACATAAATTACAAATATTTCCAAAAAGTGTTTAGAAAAATATTTGTATCTAGAAATAAATTGACCCGTTAGTTAGTTAGTTATTAGAGATGGTGGGTTTCCCCATGCACTTAGACCTGTAGTCGTCCATTGTGCTTCCCTCTATGATTTATACCAGCCTCTATATCCTACCGGTATTGGTGCTTACCATCAGTCCCGCCCAGCCAGCGAGACCGGCTTTACTGGCTGAGAAGTATCTATAATGTTTGCCCCATCTACCGGAGGTATTAGTGACTGCTGTTGGGCGGCAAACGTCCGCAATTTTGGCTCAGTGACCTCCTTTGGAGGTATGAGGTTCTTTTAAGTGCCGTAAAGCTACGACACGGGACCCACGGCTTGAAGTCCCTCCCGGAGAACTTGTTCCCTGAATTTTTCCGCCCTTAAAAATTCGACGACCTCCGCCGGGTATTTGAACCCGCGTACTACGAGTCATGAGGTGGGAACGTTACCTCTAGGCTACGGAGGCCGCTAATTGACCCCTTACTGGTCAGTGTAGGATATCAAACAGCAAGGAACGGTCCGATTTACACAGGTCACTTAGTACTGACAGAATTGTGAATTATGATATGTTACCGTGAATTTCATGCTCTCTAGGATAATTAAAAAGAAATGCATGCAGAAATTTGGTAGAGCAACTTCTTGCAAAAGATTGGTTCCGTTACTGACAATGAGATGTAATGGGTATTAGGGAAACAGACTGTAAGGGCTAGAGGTGGATGAAGATGACTTAGAATTGTGTCCTGTGAAGGGCTGTGTTGAACTTCGGGTTCAGATACCAGAGAACTGGGCAGTAATTCCTACGAAAGTCCGCGGCTCCTTGTGAACCAGGCTCCATAGATTGTTATAGCAATTGAATGGCTTGAACACCCCCGCCCGTTCTGTGTCTCTGAGGCGTGCGGTAGATTTGATTCACTTCTGCCATTCTGCAACCTGTAGCCAATAGAAGAGCTGTGGGGCACAGTGGTTCAGTGACGTCATGAAAATGAAGGAAATCGGCCGAGCTGTGGAGGTAAGTGTGCGGTTGACCGGAACATGTAGGAACCTGCATATGAAGATTCACAGTGTTTCTCAGCCGTCTCCATGACACGGCATAACTCACCTGGTACTGTAAAGCTGCTGGCTGCGTGCGCACCTGTAATAATAGGGCAGCGATTAAAACAAGTTCTGGGAGCGATGCGTCCAACAATTCTCTTGTTGCGTGTATATTCATTGCTGCGGTAACGTTTTTAACGAATTGTCGCTTAACAGCGATAAGGGCATACACAAACACACACAGATAGATGGCAGGGATTTGTGAAGTATACGGTTGAGACGGGCTTAGGTGCCGTGATATACATGCCAGGTTTCATAAAGACTGGTTCAGGCAATCAAAAGTTGAAAGGTAGGATAACGCAGACACATCGGCGCACAGATAGCATGGTGATCTTAATCTTCCAAAATGGGGAAAGTTGACTAAAAACTAATATTTTACCGGGCGGCTGCTTCAAGTTCTGTGCTGTGTATATAAATGCCTATGCACTAACCACACCTAGTGGAATAGCGGAAGCAGGAAGCTGTGATCATGGTCCCGGTGCGCAACGCTAAGAGCAGGTACGGCTTCCAGACAGAATCATAGGTTTTCCCTTCTTTTGTCGTGTGGTTATACAGGGCGTTCAATCAAGGAGGAAACTTCTCAACACCGCTGACCGAGCCCAACATTCCTCGCAGATTGCTGCTGTAACTGCCGATAGCAGAATGAGCCATTGGCGCTGATAAACGTGCGCCGTCGGGTGGCGTGATCTTGTCACTGCAGTGACTGCACTGCAGTGTATTATTCTAAGTACGCGATGTGTTGTGATAAACCATGTTCATATACAGTCTGTAGCTTCTACATGAATATGACCAATCAAATTGGCTGAAGCGATGAAACATACGAGTATGTTTTGTATTCCTAAACTGTCCCTTTCATGTCTCTGCCGGCACACCCCACTATTCTGACTAAGAGTTTTCGTAGTTTTCCTCAGTATCTGCAAGGCAACTGTCCGGATATTTCGTTAAATTAGACCAAGAGAGCTAAATTCTCCATCCTTTCCAACCTAATATTCTAGTCATCTAATCATTCGGAAATAGACATCCTGAAATGTTGACCATCTATCTATCTATCTATTTATCTATCTATCTATCTATCTATCTATGGATCTACAGTCCTTATGGACCTTGGCAGCTTTATCAGTTTCTTAATCTATGCATAGTCGGTAGGACTCCCTGGACGAGAGATCAGCCAGTAGCAAAGACTCTACCTACACAGGAAGAAAATAAACGCACACAGACGTCCATGCCTGGAGTGGGATTCGAAACCACGATCCCAGCGTTCGAACGGGAGAAGACGGTTCATGCATTAGACTGTGCGGCCACTGCGATCCGCCTAAACTATTGACAGCGGCGTTAACTAAACTACAAACATATGTTTTCCTCTTTGTTATTAACATAATGTTTTTATTATATAGTTCAGTCTGATTAACAAGTGTTCAAACGGAACGTATGGTGAAGTCCGTATAGGTAAACAGTTGTCTGATAAGTTTCCTATCCAGAATAGTCTAAAACAAGGAGACGCTTTATCGTCACGGTTTTTCAAATTTGCCTTAGACTATGCCATGTCTGCGCCACATCTCAAGCGGTTAGTCGCTGGCTTCCCACCGCGGCGGCCCGGGTTCGAGCCCGGGTCTGGTCAAGTGGGATTTTTGGTGGACAAAGTGGCTCTGGGACAGGTTTTCTCCGAGTATTTCGGTTTCCCCTTCCAATCTTCATTCCACCAATTGCTCCATAATCATCCTCACCTATCATCTGGGGCTGGTACAATAGGCCAGAATTGACCACAGTACAAGGGGCTTAGTCCCACCCCACTAGCAATAAAAAAAAAGTATATGTTGCTGTCTCGTCACCAACTGTAGGAAAAAATCATGACATAAAGACAGCTAACAGATGTTGGGAAAATATGTCACAGTTCAGATATTTGGGAACGACTATAACAAATGGAAACCTGATTCAGAAGGAAATTGAGAGGAGACTGAACTCCGGTAACGCTTGCTACCATTCAGTTCAGAACCTTTTTCCTTCTCGTCTGCTGTCTAAAACCGTAAAAATTATAGAAGAACAATTTTGCCTGCTGTTCTGTACGGGTGTGAAACTTTGTTTCGAACATTAAGGGAGGAACACAGACTTAGGATGTTTGAGAATAAAATGTTAAGGAGAATATTTAGGTTCAAGAGGTTTGAAGTGGCTTGAGTGGTAAGGAAAACTGCATTAAGTGGACCTTCATAACTTGAACTCTTCTCCAAATATAGTTAGAATGATCAAGTCAAGGAGGATGAGATTGGTATGGCATGTAGGACGAATGGAGGAGAGGAGGAATGCTTATAGGATAATGGTGGGAAAGCTAGAAGGAAATAGACCACCGGGAAGACCAAGGCGTAGGCGGATGGACAATATTAAAATGTATCTTAGAGAGATAGGATGGGATGGTATGGATTGGATTGAGCTCTCAGGATGGGGACCAGTGGATGGCCCTTGCTAGCACGATAATGAGCCTTCGGATTCCATGAAATGCTGGGATTTCTTCAGCAGCTCCACAATTGCGGCTTCTCAAGAAGGGCTCAGCTCAGTGAGTGAGTACAGTTCATTACACGTACTTGTGCGTAGTTATGTAATTAAGCTGTATGCCATGAAGATATATATGGAACCCCGGCACTAGATGGAGGTGAGCGCTCAGCTCCACAACGAGGCTGCTTTACCCCTGGGAAAAGAGCCCCTGGTACACAGTGAATGGGAGACTGGGTATGCCCCAGAGCCGCTCTCGGGGGGCTATGGTGAAGAGAAAAACCCATGGCTTTGTCAGGAGTCGAACCCTCGCCATTCAACCCTTAGATTAGTGACTGTATTGACTAACTTATCCCGGCTCCAGCGGTAGGTCTATAAACAGTTTAAATGCCTAAGGCGATGTATCCTTTTCCCGTTACAGTCTTAAAGGTTTTTGTTGTTTAACTCTTTCCTCGAGAGTAAAGCGGCAGGGGCATGAAGCTGACCACTCACTTCCAGCTAGTACCAAGGGCAAGAAAATGTGGATCTGTACATCCACTCCCCCACACGCCTTCATAGCGTAATGCTTAATTCTTTGAGCAACTTTACCTCTTTACTGTATCAGTTTCATGAAACGTCCTGATATCTTTAGAAACTTAGACCGACATATGTAGCGAGTCGCCGTAAATATGATAAATTTTTCTGAATGAATTTCTTGCATCTGAGTTATGTGTATAATCCGCATTAATAATAAAAGTTTTAATTGAGTGCTTTCTTATTGTGGATCTCCTTTTAGTGACTGCGTGTGCAGAGTGGAAATTACCTGCGGGCGTGGACAAGAGAACGATTGCATAACGTGGTGAGCTTGCAAAGTGTAAACAGCCGCCGAATCGTCCTTGTGGCTAATAAATCTGCAATGTCGTGATTTCCCCTTCAAGACCATTGTTCGTTTTCATTGTATCAAGTGTGCACTGGAAGTAAAACGTCCTTAAGTGCTCAGACACATGCGTCCATTTCGTGATGTAACGCTTCGACACGGGCGTGTAATTTTCAGTTTATTGTCTTGGGTACATGAAAACATATTTTTATGACCAGAGGCACTTTGTCTATCAATATGAAGGTTCATGCGATTATTTTAATTCCGGATATTATATTTGGCTTTGTTATCAGTTCTTATACTGTTGATATTCTGTAATTTCTTGTGCCAAACTTGCATATTTTCCTCTTATGTTCTTGGACATTGTTGCTTAATGTGATTGTTATGTCAGTAGACGTCTTATTCCTCTGCTTCTTATCGTTGCTGTCATGACCTCGAGGGCATTTACAGACATGCCTGCATCCTGTTCCAACCATATCCATAAGTCTCTCATTAAAATTCCAAAAATAAAGCATTTTATTGCTCAAAAACTTACCAGCTTAGTGCCTATTCAGATGGTTGTGTGAGTAACATCTAGTAAGGGCTACTTCCCAGGGTTAAGTGGCGAGTAGACAGGGCTCGGTAGCCATGATAGGAAACCTGTTTAAGGGAAGGTCACCCTGAACAAAACATTGCTTCTCCGAGATAAGGGTTTTTGCATAGGCTGGTATCGTGCTCAGGTAAAATAGAGGTATCCGTAAATCTCAAAGCTGCTTCGTGTTTGAGAATGGCACGAGCTGACGAGCTCAGTCCCTGCAGATTATTATTATTATTAATTAAAGAAATCCTATCAACTGCAAATATTGTTTAACTTGAAACAGGATGAAAGGATCGTGACGTATTCAAAAATACTCATTCCTTCTGCAGTTAATTACGCTTCCCCAGAATTTGTGTGGATGAACTAAAACTAAACTAAACTCCGTGGCTTGTACTCCGCAAGCGAACTATACCGACCGGGCGACCGCCGCTTGTCGGCGAAGTTAGTGCCAACTTTTGAGGATAGAGTGTATCGCGTGGTCAGCGCAACGAATTCCCACGGCCGTTAATCTCGGTTTTCTAGAGCGGAGCCGCTACTTTCAATTCAAGTAGCTCCTCAATTATCGCCACGAGGCTGAGTGGACCCCGTTCCAGACCCACTGATTCACAGAATATCCGGTAGCACCGGGAATCGAACCCGAAACCTCTGGATCTGTAGCCAGGAACTCTGACCACTAGACCACAAATGCGGTTACTGGATGAACTGAGGAAAACTACGAAAGCGTGAACAGGATAAGTGACCTGCTGTCTAACAGTCCAACGCGGGACCCTCCCTAAGTAGGTGCGTTAGCCATTCCTAGACTCTTTGTCTGTCCGGTCTGTCAGCTCTTGATGCTAATGTCGTCCCGTTATCATAAACGTGGTTCTGATGACGCAGAAACATCACTTATGGCATCAGTGTGAATCAATTTTAAATTCTTTGATCGATCTGCCTGTCCCGGCTTTTACATGAACTTCAGGTTGGCAAATACTCTGATTCATGTTTGACGTGGACTGCCTCAGAATACAGATCTGACACGTCACTGCTCATCATATTTGTCCTGTGTTAAATACATGCGTGGAATATTTTATAGAAATGATTGGCTACTCTGTTGTTCTAATGAGAGCAAATTAATACTTCATCACTAATGCATGCCCCCACTAACGATCTAAATCATACTCCTATTTATGGAGTGTTAAAATTAAGAAGAAATGAGATCACACTATGCATTGTGGCTCCCTCTGAATGGAAAGTTATAAGAATGAGATTTTGTGCCGTCTAAACTGATTCAATTTGAAGAATGCCGTGTAGATATTGTGTCAACCGACGTTTCGGAGGAACGTATCGCCTCCATCTTCAGGGTATAAGAAATTCGCGAACGATGAACCAGCGTGAGCAGGTGGCTGCAGACCTGCTCACGCTGCTTCATCTTTCACGGATTTCTTAATCTGAAGATGGAGGTGATACGTTTCTCCGAAACATCGGATAAAATAATATGTACACGGCACCACATCCCAGAAGACGGCATTCTGCATAGTTACCGCCATGAAGACCTCAATTCTTACATGATTTATTTTGGTTTAGGTCTCATAATAACATTCTAGGTGTGTAAGGATAGCGGCCGGGGCGTGAAGCTGACCACGCACCTCCAACTAATGCCGAGATCGGGAAAACATGGGTCAATATATATCCACGCCCCCATAAGCCTTCATGGCGTAAAGTAAATTAGTTAAGTACAAGGACAAATTTACTTTTCTTACTTTTAAAATCATATTCTGGAGGCCTTGGTCAATCATTGGTTATGAAAATTGGAAAACATACTCATAACTTTACGTCTGCTTAATTACCTCGAAAACCAAAAGACTTAGGCAGCAAATACATTGCATATGAAATACGTGTTTCATTTCTGCTGCTGCTACGTCCAAAATGCTTTCCCCGACTCTGAATAATTAGCGATATATGCTCACAAACGCATGTAAGTCTACGGGTCTTTAAACATGTTCTATCTAAAAGAAAATTGAAAAAGTTTAACAATTTCTCGTAACATTTTTATATAGAATTTAATGACAAACGTTCTAGCGGTTCTAAAAAAGTAAAAGTAAAGTTATCCCTGTAAGAGGTCGTGGAGGCCCATAGGGTTGTGAGACGTTGAGGGTCCCACATTATCTATACAATCGGCTCACAGATGGCGGTAAGGTTGTCAGTCCTACGCGCCTTCCGCCCTTTACCCCCCAGGAAGATTCCTGGTACTCATTTCTGTTAGAGGCTGAGTCGACCCCAAGGCCATAGTGCGGCTGGAAGGATTAGGTAAATTGAAAAAGAATTCCAATGACCTCATTGGGACTTGAACCCGCGCATAGTGCCTCAACCAACTACGCTACGGTTCTAAACACGACCAGCCCTATGTACCTTCAATCCACGCACGTCGTCTAAAGGATAATAGCTGTCATCCGCACAGGATGCTCCATCTTCTGCCATGGAGTTAGTCACAGAGTGTGTTCTAAACCTCAGAAAATTCCGATCTGCCTTCACGGTTTCCACGATCATGGTCAGTCGCACTTGTCGAACCTTGTTTCCCGAACTCCAGTGCCAATCACATTAGCATAATTAGAGTCTACTCACACATGAGGTCTACCCGCGGACACGGGCCCAGTGTCACAGTGCCGTCCATGAGTGCAGGATGTCCACAGCGGAATTCACAGAGTTGCTGAAGGTAATTTTTATATAATAGTGATCTCACAGTCGCAATGTCCGTCCTGAAGTAACTGCAAATTCACCTTGCTGTAATCTATTTCAACTGCTTTCTCGGGATTGAAGATGTTCTTCTCGTATACTGGTATATCAGTTGAAGAATGCCATCTTCTGGCGTGTGGCGCCGCGAAATCCTCAAATCATACAGAGTATATCACTGGTTCCAACATTGTTATCGGTGCTAACATTTATACCTAGAAAAAATCATTCAACCCACACAAAATGAAGCTCCTGGCAAGTGTTTATAAATTACGAATTCATCAAAATCATAAGCTGATGGGTCATGACTAGAAACTCCCATGATTTGCAATAAGAACAAAATTTCACATTCACAAGAAACTGCGGAGTTTCAAAACGCAGTTTCCAGCTTACAGAACTAAGATTTACTTTTCATGCATCCGTCTATATGAGACACAGACGTCTATATGTCTATATGTCTGATTATGCTTGTAGGAGCATTCTGAATCCTTAAAATGGAAATTAATGTCTACTGAAACTGCTTTGACTTCTGACCAAACTCCTTACTAGCATCTAACACAGCTCTTGTAGTTCCATTTTTGACATTTGCTTCAGGCCAATAAATTGAAGCCATCGACATAAACAACAAGCTATTTGCCCCATTTATTTCCAGTACTTTCGAGTTCCTTAATCCTTCTTTCTGAAGCTAGTTGAAAAGCAAAGGCAAAAAAATATTGCCCTTAGTTTCGAAGTATTCAGTTAAAATATTACAAATTTGTTACTTAGTTAGGCATTTAATTCCTCAACTTGTCAACTAATCAGACAGTGTTAATTGAATCAGTCAAGCAATCAGTTTATAACTGTCATAAGTCTTGCATTCTATTAGGTTCAATATTGTAACCAAATGCTGGTACGTGCACAGGGAAAGAGCGTGAACTACTTGTGCACTTGAGGATCATAGGAAAAGTCACATAGACCACGACAGTTGCCATGAGGGCTTTGAAAACAATAATATGGCAACAGAATCACGAATACGATAGATTATTCGATATCCGAAAGCGTTTCGTTTTTAAGCGACTGAATAACGCACTGATTCAAGAAGCTCGTCTCTTGGTCGGAAGGCTATTTCACTACAAAGTCCCTTCTACCTTTCTTTCCTGCAAAATCGAGAGCCACTGTTGGTCTTCACACCATGTTCTAGGGAAGAGTACCTCCCGGCAATAGCCAGAGCACTCTAGAAGACAAATGGAAGGATGACTCGGAGCGTGGGAATTGGGGCAGCAAGACAGAGTTCATCCTCTCTTGCCTGGGCTACGCTATTGGCATAGGAAACGTGTGGCGTTTCCCCTACCTGTGCTACAGAAACGGCGGAGGTAAGAACCCAGGTTATCAGGCTGCAGTATAACAAGCATAAAACAGAGCTTCTAGCACCACGTTTCGCGTGAGTGGATGCACAGCGCCACACAATCAAACCTCAGTACTAGATGGGACTAGTGGTCAGCTTCATGTTCTGGCCTCTTTATCTACAAAGAGCCCTGGTTCGCTGCGAGGTGAGCACGAAAATGGTGAACTTAGAAATCCCTGGTACTGCCGAAAACCAAATTGGAGTCGTTCAGACCATAGATGGTTCCTTTATTGAGAGAAGTGAAATTTTCTTAGAAGCCAAAGTGTTGTTCTCGTTTCGAAGCTTTTAGAATTCTTCTCAGGACGACACGCTTAAGCAGGGTTGGCAGATATAATTCATCTTAATAGTCGTAACTTGTGCCTTGAACATGAGATCACATTGCTGTAGTCTGGTCTGTGTATCGTTATGCTCTGCAAAGCGGTATATTAAGTTCTATAGATGTGTAATTTATGCCGGTCACGGTAGCCGAGTGGTCTAAGGCGTGCACTGTCTTCGTTCGTTCGGAAGACGGGATCGTGGGTTCGAATCCCACTCAGGGCATGGATGTTTGTGTGCGATTTTCTGTGTTTGTCTACAGGTAGAGGCCTTGCGAAGAGCTGATCACTCGCCCAAGGAGTCCTACCGAATGTGTAAGATCTAGAAAAACAGAAGTGAATGGAGAAGTTCATGGAGGTAGGCCTAGGCCCACTGGGGGCTGTAGTGCCAAAGAAAAAAAAAGACGTGTAATTTAACTGAAAAAGCTAATGGCTGGAAATGATTTAGTAATGGGGAGAATGCGTCTCAAAAACATAACAGGAGAAGACGCTGAGTCTGTGCTAATCATCATCATCATCATCATCATCATCATCATCAGTAATCTGTCAGGCGACAGGTCCACAGTCTCTTCCAAAACAGTTTCTCCACTTAATGCGATCTTCTGTTTTTGGAAAGAGACTATCCAGGAAAAGTGATAATGTGGTAGTTTTTCCATTTGCTTTCCACATCGCAGTACAACAGTAGCCCTGCCAGTAGCTACGCTACCGCTGGTATAGCTCTCAGGGTCCTTGGCATACTCAAACCCCCTCACCACGATAAGGTGGAGACACCAAGGAGGGGGGTGCTATTAATACCCGATTATAATTCTGGACTTAGCTATTTTGTTAACGCAGTATAATAATTTCTGTTCATTTAGCTGTTTTCAAGTTTTTTTTATTTTTATGATTTTCCCATACTGGGTGGACTATACAACTCTGGGCTACAAGAATGACAGAATTGTTGTGTATATATTTATTTCCGTACAACGAAAAGGTATAAACTAGTTTCCCGAATTTATTTTGCCATTTTACATTGTTGCTTTTATGTTCTTCGATATTCTTCCCTTTGACATTTTGCTGACGGTTTAGGCCGCACAGTATCATTTTCTTTGTGCCATATTTGTTTTAAATAAAACCTGAAATTCCGTCATTTTATAGGCTGCATGACAGTTTTACGCAAAGTGTGAAGTCTGTTGCTTCTGATTATTTCTTTTACAGGCTACTTTGTCCAGGCAATCTATATAAATCCTTGTTACCCTGTAGAATGCTTAGACTGATTTATAAAATATGTTAATACGTAGAAGACAAACGCCAATGAAACACACATACGTGATTTACATACCTATATCATCCAATAAGATATAAACAAAAAATAAAGCTATCTCTGTAACAGGGTGTGGAGGCCCATAGAATGTCAGACGTCGAGGCTCTCATATTTTCCAGGTAATCGGCACAAAGATGGCTGTAAATTTGTCAGCCTTAGCGCGCCAGCCGCTCTTTACCCCTCCAGGAAGATTCCTGATACTCATTTCTGTTAGAGGCTGAGTCGTCACCAGGGCCATAGTGCGGCTGCGAGGATTAGGTCAATTTCAAAATCCAGTGAGCTCATAGTTTTTTTTTTTTGTTTGGTTACCCTCGGTTAGGTTAACTTAGTTTAGCTTAGGCTTGCTTTAATTCCATACCATTAGGTTTGTTCCTGAGTTCTTATTCAGTGCAAGGAACAATAAATATTTCACGCTTTGCCTAAGGTTTTCGGACATTCTACATTATAATCAAGTGCCCTATGTAGTTCATATCAAATATTACCCGGTCGACTACGTCGTACAAAACGACGCTCTTGTCGTCTTCCACGAAGAGTAACGTATTTATCTTGTGTTGCGCAAATCATACTTCTCGGCGACAAGTTGTCCAGGAACATCTCTATTCACTACATCACATTGACTTTTGTTCGATTCTACACAAATTTTACAAATTTCGCGTCACCTGGGTACAGGATGTAACAATACGACCTTCACGACTCTTTTTTACATAATTTTCTGTAGTTAGTTTCTGGGGTAAGATGAGACCGACTCCACTTGTTACGTCGGTCACTAATTGACCTATTGTACCAGCATCGGGTGGTAGATGATGAGTGTGGAGCATATCCGTGGAATGAAAATTGGCAAGGGAAATTGAAGTATTCGGAGAAAACCTGTCCCAGTGCCATTTTGTCCACCATAAATCCCACAAGACCAGGCCTGGGCTCGAACCCGGGCCACCGTGGTGGGAAACCGGCGACTAACAGCCTGAGTTACGGCACGGCCCTAATTTTCTATAAGTAATTAACATAATAAATTCCTATACCTTTACCTTTAAAACCTCCTCAGCTATAATGCGCTACTTCTATAGCTATTCAGGGTTAGGTTACGCGAGTTTACTCAGTACAGTAGACATTTCGTTCTATTCCCAGGGGCGTTTCTGGTGCCATACCTGCTGATACTGGCACTGTGTGGCATTCCCCTGTTCTTCATGGAGACTACACTGGGTCAGTTTGCCAGTACCAGCTGCGTTACGCTCTTCAGGATATGCCCCCTTTTCAAAGGTAAGGATATTGTGCTTGTGGTGTGTCACAGGACTTAAGTTAAAAGCGAAACAGTGGAGACTGGGAAATACAATATACATAAACTCCTAGTGAGTCCTTCGTAAATTTGCATGCCTCAATAATCTTGATGTTCATGTATTTCAGATAAAAGAAAGAACTTTCTTATGTTGAATCAGCTAGAAATTATTTTCCTTTATATAGCGTTTACAGTAATAATATGTTTGAAATAAAGCGTTTAGATTGTGTTTCGTATCTAACTAACTAACTACACTAATTAAGCACTACGCCTTGAAGGAGTATTGAGGAGTGGACATATAGATCCACATTTTCTTGACCTCGGTACTAGATGGAGGTGAGTGGTCAGCTTCACGCCCCGGCCGCTTTACCCCTGGGGAAAGGGCCCCCCCCCCCTACCCATTGTATAGGAGGTTAGGTGGAACCCAGAGCCGGTCTCAGCAACGTGGAGAAGAGAAAATTCTTGACAGTACCTGGACTCGAACTCCTACCCCTTGGTTATCCAGCCCTTAGCCAGTAGCTAAACCGACTACGCTATCCCGGTTCCTTTGTACTCGTATTTCATACCACACACCAAAATTCTGCACGTTAAGCGTTTTTAAAAATGTATTTTAACTTCCCTGTGAAGCTGGAATTAAAAGTATATTGAACAGAGTTAATTAGCCCCTTCCGGAAAAGCTTAATATTCTATACTCAAAATCTTGTTTCATTGAAATATGTTTAGAAATTCTGAACGTACTCGTAAAGCATGAGGGCAAGCGAAAGCGAGATAAACATAAACCATTTGTTCATGTGTTTTATTAAATTTGGACCGAAATTATAGTCACCGGGCAACTCTTAATGCAGAGGTACAGTACAAAATTTCAGCGAAATCAATTACACGATAAAAGTGGTGTATGTCTGATAGAGACACTACTTATAATCGTGTCAGGTTGACGTCATTTCTTGAGGTTGTAAGGGTAACATTATCCCAGTGCCAAAGAGCTGAATAATTACAGGGCGTTAAGTGTAATGAAGTAACACTCCATTTATCATTTCAGCATTGGATAAGCATCGACTTAGCCCTACGAACAATTTACATAGCTTGGATGTCACGATGTGTTTCTTTTTTTGCCAGGCACTGGATTCGCCATCTTGATTGTGAACGTCATCTGCACCGTGTACTACAATGTGATCATCTCCTACCCGATATACTTCCTGGTTATGTCCCTGAGATCCAGACTTCCTTGGGAAGACTGTGACCACGAGTGGAACACTGATAAATGCTTGAAGGTAATTCAACACGTTCGTGATTGGTCGGATCTTGGGTTGCCTGATGATTCTGTCTGAGATGACAATGTAGAGTAGCTTGACAGGATAACCATGAAATGTAAAAAGTAAGTAAAGCTATCCCTGTAACAGGCCGTGAAGGCCCGTAGGGTTGTGAGACAATACCTTGACAATCGGCTCAAAGATGGCGGTAAGGTTGTCAGCCTTACGCGCCGGCAGCGCTTCGCTCCCCAGGAAAATTATTTAATTAATTCCTGGTACTCATTTCTGTTAGAAGCTGAGTCGAACCCAGGGCCTAGTGCGGCCGGAAGGATTAGTTCAATTGAAAAAAATCCAATGACCATGAAATGTAACATAATTAAATGTTTGGATTGAGGATTTCGTGGGCTATTTTAATGAAAGCTTGAAATATTAGCCCGGAGAGAATGTAGACATTTGAGAAGAATTTTAGGCACGATGGGCTGTTACACGGTCGTGATCATTGCTGGGTACGTAACCGAATGCAACCGCTGTTCTATTTGGTTCACAGGAATCCATTTTTCCGGATTAGTGTAATTCTTAAGAAGGTACTGAGATTACGTAACCTAGATGCTAGTTTCGTAGTTTCTTGAAGCTATAATACCAATAATGAACTTAGGTATTATCTAACGGCAAATCTTAGGCTGATTATGAACTAATATTTGGGAATGCTGCCAGTAGAAGTGATGGCAACATATTTCAAAGGGTTGTCCAGTATTTAGCTTCCGGAAGAAGAAAGCTAACCACTGCTCCTACCTCACTCTTTAAGCTTTCAGTCCCGTGCAGGTCATCTTGGTGTTGCATTAAGAGCAGTCCAGTTAATACGACTTGTGTTGGTTCTTTGCAGATTGGCACCAAACTGGATGAAATGGGCAACAGTACGCAAAATCACTCGACTCTCTGGAAGACTCCGGCCGATGAATTCTTCCAGTAAGCCCGAGTACTGTTCGTAGCAAACACTCAAAAAGTGAACAGGCGTCGCTTGCGCCTAGCATAGACAATAGTAGAAGATAGTCCCTGGCCCCTAATCCATGGCGGAGTAGAATTATAAAATATTTTCTTGCATCATAGCACTTTACATATTTAAATCCAGTTGCCTTTAAAATTCCATATAAAAATCAGTTGCTTCCTTCATATATATACTATACAGAATGTAAATAAATATATGTTACAACGCTCTGTGGTAGATAGATGAGTTCAATCTGATCATATTTTGTTAAGACAGCCATGTCCGAAAACGCTTTGTTTACGCGCTAGGGTCTCTGAAATGTGAAGCAGAACGCCCTCACCTCTTACCTCTGTGGCCTACTGGTGACATTTACATAACATTTCTCCTAGAGACCTTACCGAGCTGCTGGAATTGATGCCTCTGGAAGTCCCTCGTGAAATGTGGTTCCAGTATGATGGCGCCCAGGTACACTGCATTAATGTCGTCCGTCAGTATTTGGATGAAATTTTGGCAACAGATGGCTCGGACATGGAGGCCCAATAACCTGGCCCCTTCGCTCCTCTGACTTGACTTCACTGGATTTCCCTCTGTGGGTGTACATGGAAAGCCTGGTGTACGGGACTCCAGTGGAGACACAACGTGATCTTGTGGCAAGAATTGCAGTAGCAGCTGGAACCATCCGGGAAATTAAATGCCGGGAATCTTTCAAAGGGTTCAGCATAAAATAGCCAGGCGGTGCAGAACATGCAATGAAGTCGGCGGCGGCCATTTTGAGCAAGTTTTATAACGTAAAACAACGATAACATCCCCTAAAACTTATGCATCCTATAGGAAATTTTGTGGTCCTTAGTGCCAAAAGGAAGTGTTTCCAGACATGAGTGTATTAACAAAATACGGTCATATTGAACCCATCTATCTACCACAGAGCGTTGTAACATACATTTATTTACATTCTGTTTAACAAACATGACACTGAGCAAGATGGCTCGGCCGGTAAAGCATCTAACTTGTATTCGGAAGACGCCCTGTTCAAATTTTATCCTGGGCATCAACTAACCTGACTGGAGGTTTTCGTGGTTTTACTCAGTTCCTCCAGACGAATTCCAGACAATACCTTGAAATGAGCCAAGACCGCTTTCTTCTACATTCTTTAAAATTCATTCATTGTCACCGTAGTATTTGATGGTATATAAACCGAACCACTGATATTGCCGTTAAATAGACCATAAATAAATATGGCGACGTTGCGAAATTTTTAGATTATTTATTGCACATTTGACGTAACAGCAATCAGTACTAGTGTCAATGAATTATCGAAATAGATCACTGAATTGTACAGTCTCTTCATCTAGATCGAAGCGTTCCTGAACTGTATTGCAGCCACAAGATCCTGCAGATTTCTGACGGCATAGAGAGTCCTGGCACGATCGTCTGGGAGCTGCTGCTCTGCAACGTTGCCTCCTGGATCATTGTGTTCCTCTGCATTATGAATGGAGTCAAATCTGTGGGCAAGGTGGTGTACTTCACTGCCACGTTTCCCTTCGTCATCTTGTTAGTGCTCTTCGTGAGAGGCATCACTCTGCCCGGGGCATGGGAGGGCATCCGTTTCTACATCAGCCCGCAGTGGGACCAGCTCCTCAATATCAAGGTAAACTGTGCCTTACATGTCACTCATCAGGTCATGAAATTTCTGTATAAAGAGTCCGTCACTGGGTCATGTAGCCCCCCCCATCTTTTGTAGTTGTGCAAGTTATCTTCCTACATTTCAGTTTCTCTACTAAAATCCTTTAAGCATTTCTCATCTCTCCCACGCATGCTACACGTCCCGCCCACCTCATCCTCCTTGAGTTGGTTGTCCTAATACTCTCTGGTGAAAAGTACAAAAATAAGGAAAAAGCTCTCCCTGTAACAGGCCGTGGAGGATCATAGGGTTGTGAGATGTTGAGGTTCCCACATTTTCTAGATAATCGGCTCACAGATGGCGGTGAGGTCAGTTTTAAGCGCCGGCCTACCTTTACCCCCCAGGAATATTCCTGGTACTCATTTCTGTTAGAGGCTGAGTCGACCCCAGAGCCATAGCACGGCTGAAAGGATTAGGTAAATTGAAAAAAATCCACCTCATTGGGATCCGATCCCGCGACATTCCAGCTTGTAGCATAATGCCTCAACCAACTACGCTACCGCGTGCCCCCCAAAATTAAGTAGGGTCCTTATTATGTAGCTATATCCTTCTGATACCTCCTGTCCCTTAGGCCGAAATATTCTTCTCAGCACCCTGTTCTCAAACGCCCTCAATTTGTAAGTGCTAGGGCTGCAATCTTTCCGGACTGACACTAGTGGTGGATCAAAACGATTTTATCAACTTTATCCGTCGTGAAAGCTTCAGAACTCACGCGAGACTCTAACGATGGGGATAAAGACGGTACCTGTAACCTCAACAATTTTTTACTAACTGACACGACTCATAACCTGAAAAAAACTTTATCAATTTTGGACATAATCTGCGGTTCGAAATTCTGGAATAGAATACACAGTTTGGGGCACTGGATCTGCACCCATTATCATTCATGTGAAAGGAACTTTCTCAGTTTTGTCCGACAGGATAATGGTCTCAGTTGAGTACATGTTCCTCACTTGAGGACGGCAGTAGAACCACGCCCCGAAACACTGCGATCTGTTTTAGAACACCGGAAGATGGGCAGATATTCCAGAAAATTAGTAATACTAATTACACTGCTCTGTCTAACCATTTAGAATTGACCCTCAAATATAATCTTCCCTTATGTCGATTGACGGGGTTTCACGCCAGTGTCCCTAATGGCTCTATGAAAAGAGTAAATAGACCTACCAAGCAGGAGCAATTCTGTTTGGCAGGCTAGAGCAGATTTCAGTCAGTTCTTCCTCTTATGCTCAAATGATGATAAAAATAACAAAGCGTGTGGACAGGAGTTTTCTAATTTTGTATGCATATATTTTTTCAAAGTCACTGTTTTCTCTTTTGAATACCTCATTGGTACCGCTGGGTGTTTTTCATTACAGATACAAATTTACTATCACAAAGCTAACTGCACTGCTCAGAGCCAGAAATTATATTACCTCTTTTTCAGTCAAATATTACCACGTTGAAAAGCGTTTCAATTTGAAGTTCCTTCTTGCAATGAAATCTGAATTAGAACATCAGCCAAATGTTTACAAAAGGAACCGATAGTAGAATCGATATATCCAATCTGAGCTTCATTTCAGTGTTAGCTGGATCGATATGAACTGAAATGAAATTGTCTGGACCGATTTTTAGTGCAAACACAGGACAGTAATTTCAATCGCAACCCGTCAAGTCGTTGCGAACACACACGACTTCCCCGTCATGCGTTCAGGCCACTGTTGCAGGTGTGGGCGGACGCAGCCGTTCAGATCTTCTATTCGCTGGGCCCGGGGTGGGGTGGCATCGTCAACATGGCCAGCTATAACCGGTTCCACAACAACAACAAGTGGTATGTGTCAGTCATAACACTAATTGTATTTATGGAACGCAGAGGTTTTTTACCGTACTCCGAAAAATTCGTGATTGAATCTTAGCCACCTGAATCCTTCCTATGCAATCACAATCCTTTGGTCTAAGACACATTGTATCCTGTACATAAAAGTAAAGCTATCCCTGTAACACGCCATGGAGGCCCATAAGGTTGTGAGACTTCGAGGCTCACACATTTTCTAGACAGCCGGCTCACAGATGGCATTGAGGTTGTCAGCCTTAGAGTCGGCCGCTCTTTACCCCCAGGAAGATTCCTGGGATTCATTTCTGTTAGAGGCTGAGTCGACTTCAGGGCCATAAAGCGGCTGGAAGAATTAGGTAAACTGAAAAATCCAATGACATCAGGAATAGAACCTACGACCTTCCGGCTTGTGGCGTAGTGCCTCAACCATCTACGCTACCGCATGCCCTCCTTATCCTGTACACAAGTCTCCCAACTGTTCATTTTCTTTCACATCTTACCAACAGATTGTGCATGTAATTCTCACTTCAACAGTAGTCGGCGAAGAACAGACAGAAGTCATGCAGCCCTCGTTAAGTAGTTTCCGTCAGTCCGTTGTCATTTGGTCTGTTACCATGTGCTTCTTCCGTTGTTGCTTCTGTCGTGCCAAGCAATCCATCCTCTTTGAAGACCATTTTTAACATTTCGTAATCATGCCAGTTGTCTTTTGCGGCTAGCTACTGTTACGCCCATCTGGCGACCACTCCTTACGCGTGCCTATTTACAGTGTTTCATATTTTGCGATCGTCTGCGTCACGAACACTCTTGAGGGCGTGCTGTGGCACCGTAATACGAAGGGAAGGACTTAAAATAAGTGGGGAACGTTATAATAGCACGGAGCAATTTGATTTTGTTGCAAATTGGTGCAGATTGTTAAAGTATGTCACTGCCCTCCCTTTCTACGTCCCTTACAATCCATAATTGACAATGATATTACCACTCCACATTATGTAATATTCCTTTGAGGAAAGAAATACATACCAGTATCTCAAGCTCAGTGGTCGTAATCAAATACGAAGGTAAGACTAGGCATTTGTAGTTTAATCTAATTAACTCTGCCCTCATTGCCCCATTTCAGGGACTCTATCTTTGTGCCTACGGTGAACTGTGGCACCAGCATTTTTGCTGGCTTTGTGGTATTTTCCGTGCTCGGCTTCATGTCCCACAAGACAGGTGTCCCTGTGTCCACTGTGGCTACTGGAGGTGAGTGAATCTGGCTTTATACTACACTATTGTGCTCACGTATTTGATCTCGATTACCGTCATGCTATGCACATGACGATCTCACTTTGGGAGATTTCGACATGGCGGTCAGCAGCAGCCCCTTTTGCTTTTCGAGAGAATCAGTCAATATTTGAAGATATTATGAGCGACTATAGGACCTGCCAGCCCCTGTGGCCTAATGGATAAGGCATCGGTCTCCTAAACCGGGGATTGTGGGTTCGAGTCCCACCAGGGGTAAAACAAATTATTTTTATTCACGCACACACTTTCTATACTCACTCATGAAGTAGAAAACTTATGACATTTTTTACAATACAGACTCCTTAATTCATAGTTTTAGAAAACAATACATTAACAAAAGACAAGTATTCATCTGCTATGTCCACATTAAAAACAGCTGGTCGGTCACGAGTATGTGACATAATAACCTGCAGATGATCTGTTTCAGGTCCTGGCTTGGCTTTCGTGACCTATCCAGAGGCGATAACAATGTTACCTCTCCCACAATTGTGGGCGGTTCTTTTTTTCTTCATGTTGTATCTACTGGGAATGGATAGCTTGGTAAGTGCTGCCACCTTGTAGGAGATTCCAGCAGCTCTTGCGCAGAGCACACATAGGAAGATTAGTGGGGAGGGAGAAGGGGAAAATTTGGCGTGCTCACAAATTTCCAAAATGACGATGGAAGTCAAATGAATTAAAATGTTTTCTTACGCTGCTGTTGCTAAAAGTTCCATATTGTGGTATGGATTTGGAAAATGTTAGGTTAGATATTTTGTTTTTTGATTTGCTATTCCTTGGCTCTATTTCTGATTTTGATAACAAAATATCTTTTCGTGTGTAATGGTAAGATATCATTTTCAGCAGGAAAATGTTTGTCAAAATCAATCAATATTTAAGATATAGGCAAAATGAGATATATTTAATGTCAACCATATAAAGCTACAGTTTTTTGTGAGGGAGGTAATTATCAGATGTTAGTTTTTTGGGAGTGGTCCTCAGACGAAATTCTGAGGATTATATATGGACCTAAGAGATAACAGGAGATTTCAGATTACAATAGGAGGATCTTAATAATTTGTACTCTTCACCTCATTTTAGTGAAATGATCAAGTCAAGAAGACTGAGATATGTGGGCCATGGGAGAGATTGGCAGAATTTTAGCCCGGAATAATTTAGGAAGAGACTGCTTGGAAGCAGCTGGGAGGTTAATATTAAAACATCTTACAGAAATAGAGTGTGATGGTGTAAACTGTATTCAACTTGTTCAGGGTAGGGTAGAGTGTCAAGTTCTTCTGAACTTAGAAGACAGTGAATTTCTTGACCAGCAAAGCAATTACCAGGTTCTCAAGAGTATGTGAATTGGTTGGGCAGATAGGTGGTTTTTCTAGACAAATCTGTGTACCTGACTGAGCCTTTCCAACTGAACCAGGACAAATGTTATTCAGTCTCTAATGCAGCCTTTCTTTTTGGTAATACTCTGTAATACTGAGAGTAAAAACACATGTATGAGGGTTCTTGAAATAAAACACATTCATGTGTCTGGCCATATTTTGCCCCCTCAAGGAATTGATAAGGGTCTATAGATTAGAGTTGTATGATGATATGGACATGGAAGTGCAGTAGTTTCAATAGCATCCCAATATTTCTTTGCAGTTAGGATCCACCACCTGGTTTGTCAGCAGCATGCCTGTCTGAATGCTCACGGGGACTATTTTGACACTTTCTCCTTCTCCCAGAAAAATCCCCAAATGAGTTTCATTCTAATAAGGCTCTTACAAGAATTTCTGTATTTTAAGCAAAATTAGTTGAAGGTCTTTTGTTTTTAGTTGTAATGGAAGTATGAAAAGTCTCTTGATGCACATACTGTAGGTAGATTTTTGATACTACACCATCAAACGCTTCTGCCATTTGTGGTAATTATTTTTAACAATTTCTTAGATGATCAGGAATGATACATAATTTCTGTGTCGAGACTGAACACTGATAGGTTTTTATTATTTTCAGCTTTGAATACATTTGTCATTTAACAGTGTCAGTGAAATGGAGACATTCATCATATCTTCTGGATATTTACACAGAGTGAATGTGATATTTCAGTAATGGCAAAAATCAAGTTACTACAGAATTTTTATTATTGTCGTTATACTGTTATAAAGGGAGGTTTTTACCTTTCTTGACCAGTTCATGGCTCTGTGCTTCATGGCGACTTTTACATTGCTGGCTGTGAGGCACATATGAATTTTGCTGACGAATCAGCATGCTGCTTGACAGCATTATATTTCATGGTGTGGGAATTTGTTTATGATTTGTCAGCAGTGGATGGCAGTTGTCAGCTCCATTGGTTGCTTGTTCTCAGTTACAATTTGTGAGCAGTGTAATCTGTCATTGTGTGGTATACTTTAGAGCAATGCGTGTCTCTGTATGACACCTACAATAAAACATGTATCTGCTTGAAGTTGTTTGCTAACATTTTGACATAAATTCCATGACAAAGGAGTTCCCAGCAGACTTTGTCCAATATCTTCAGGGACAGAATTATCAGCACTGGTATTTGGCCAGCATGTTCACCCTATCTTATCCATTGTGATTTTATCCTTTCAGGTTGATTGAAGGATAAATTTTACAGCAGTAACCCCTGAATGAAAAAAGAACCAAAAGAAAATATTCCTAAGGAAATTCCAAATATTTCCTCAGAACACCTTCTGCTGGTATTAGAAATGTCTACATGTAGAGGGACGGCATTTTCATCTCCACCTGTGATCTGTAACTGCTTTATTCCGAATGTTATGGGCCAACAGACGTATTGATTCATCGGCAAAATTGTTATGCGCCTTGCAGCTGGTGATGCCCTGGTTGTCATGAAGTACAGATTCATGAACTGGTCAACAAAGTTAAGAACATTCCTGTATATATATTATTATACTTTTTCCATTATTATGAAGATACTGTAAAATCATACACAAATGGAAGCCTATACCATGCATCATACTTCTCCACCCCCCCCCCATTTTAGCTAGTAGGCCAACAGTGAGGGGTTAATGAAGACCAGAGAACTGTGTGCACTTTATTTCGATGATGGTGAGTTGAGATCGCTTGAATATCTTCACAACATGGTTCTTAGCTAAGAACATGACAGGGAACTTCACTTTCATTTGTCTTTTTTGATCAAATAAATAATGCAACAATTGACTCTTTTACAGTTTGTTCAAATTGAAGCACTCATCTCCAGTGTGACAGATGCATATCCAAAGCTAAGGAAACACAAACAATGCGTGACAGGCCTCTCATGTTTTATAATGTTCCTTGGCTCACTTTTCTGTGTTACTAATGTAAGTACTAAGTAAGAACCATTTCACATTACTATGTTATTTATCTGTGCTAAATTGCAATGTCCCACTTCACAACTGAATACAGATTTTTAGGTCTATAGAATCTCTATAGGTGTAAACTATAACTTTAAGTAGCACAACAGAACCCATAGCTCAGTAAGACAGTACCTACAAGAAAGATAAAAAAATTATGCTGCTCTTGAACAGTTGGAATCATGGGCTCTGGCAGGAGTGGAGGAAAGTCATGCATCTGCTTCCCCCCTATGGATTTCTGGGGGGAAAAAATCGAAATTCAAAAGAGGAGGAAATGCATCTCACATTAATATAAAAATTAAAACACTCTACGGAAATCAGTAAGCAGCAAATCCCCTCCCTCCATTGAAAGCATGCCCCCTTGGAAAAAAATCCAAATGGCGCCCATGGTAAAGGGTAAAGCTATTTCTATAACAGACCCATAGGGTTGTGAGATGTTGAGGCTCCCACATTTTCTGCACAGTCAGCTCACAGTTGGCAGTGATGTTGTCAGCCTCAAGTGCCAGCCCCCCATTAGCCCCCAGGAAGATTCCTGGTACTCATTTCTGTTAGAGGCTTAGTCAACCCCAGGGCCGTAGTACAGCTGGAAGGATTAGGCCACTTTTAAAAAATCCAGTGACCTAATTGGGGAATTGAACCCACGACCTTATTGCTTGTAGCATAGTGCCTCAACCAACTACAATACAGCGTGCACCTGAGCCCGTGGCTGGAGTGGAAAAGAATTATGTAATTATGTATGACTTTGCATAACAACTTTCACGTGCAATGATAAGAAAAGGAGAAGAAGGGGAGTGTAAGATTTCCTTGGTAGCAAAGTGCCAAAGGACACCTTGAAAGAAGTAGGATGATTTCTGCCTCATCTCGTGCAAATTAAATTACCAGAATACCATAGTTGGTATAGCGACTGGCTACAGGCTGTACGACCAAGGGGGTCAGAGTTTGAGTCCCCGTAGGGTCAAGAATTTTCTTTTCTCCATGTTGTCCAGACCAGCTCTGAGGCCCACCCAACCTCCTATTCAATACATACCAGGGGCTCTTTCCTGGAGGTAAAGTGGCAGGGGCATGAAGCTGACCATCACCTCCAACTATTGTCAAGGTCATGAAAATGTGGACAAATACATCCACTTCCACATACGCCTTCATGGGGTGGTGCTTAATTAGTTAAGCATAGGGATAACTTAACCTGTTACCTTACTTATAGTATTCTCTTCCTTTGATACATAGACTTCCTTGTTTATTGCCAGTTATCTTAAATGTTTATCTTTGAACCCTTCCCTGGCTGTAACAGAGTGTTTGCTCCTGGCCTATTACAAACTCACAGACCACAGCATAACATGAGCTGTAACAGTTAGGTAACTGGACTGATATTTTGTGCAGCAAATCACTACAAGGCAATGTGAGGTAAGTTGGAGCATCGGATTGCATGATTTAGTGACTGTGTCAACAGTTTTTGGGATTCAGCTTATTTTGTCACTGTGGCAAATGTTTTATTGGCACATCATTCTCTTTTTCTGTCAGAAACAATGGTGATAATATCAGAACAGAGAATCAGCAGTAAATACGTCCTTAGGAAATTTTGTGACAAAATTCGCCAACATTTACAAAATGCTACAAGTCTGCAGAGGGAGAACATTAAGTAAAACACTGATACCTATGTGTGTTAAGCTATATCCAGACTAAATATTCAATTACCAGACAACTTAAGAATTTATACAAATGTGACTAAAGTGCCTGGAATAATGACAATTATTGTGCAGGCACAGTTCTAAAGAGCAGAAGAGCCATAAAGAAAGAATATTGAAAAAAAGATCAGTTATGTATGCACAAAAAAATTTCTGAATGTGTGCTTAAAGTCAGAAGGTGACTGCAGTCACCAGAGGCTGCTGAAAATATTTTTCTAACAAGTATTGTTATTTAGTTGAATATTGCCAAAACTCATAGCTCCATATAAGTTTTGAGGTTTTCACGGCGATGACAATGAAGAGAGTCGTCTTCTGGGTTTAGGCACCGTGTATTCTTCGTGTTGGCCGACGTTTCGGAGGAACGTAGCGCCTCCATCTTCAGAGCAGTTGAATGGCTTGGAATGCGGAGAGCAGTAGCAGTAGCTACTACGTCGGCCAACACGAAGAATACACGGTGCCTAAACCCAGAAGACGACTCTCTTCATAGCTCCATAGTTTGCAAAGTTGTAGAAACTAAGTAAAACTGAATAATTCTGCCAAACTTCATTTTCTAATGATCATAGTTTCTGAGATATATGTCAGATATGACAGATGAAGTGTTATTTTG
Source organism: Cryptotermes secundus (assembly GCF_002891405.2). Taxonomy (NCBI): domain Eukaryota; kingdom Metazoa; phylum Arthropoda; class Insecta; order Blattodea; family Kalotermitidae; genus Cryptotermes; species Cryptotermes secundus. The sequence goes on along the minus strand of NW_019722428.1, from coordinate 87,136 downwards.
TGTTGTGGCTATTACGCACATATTAGAACTTAATGAATGTATATCCCTTTTGGCATGGACTACAGCTTAGAATATTTTAAAGGTGTTATTTCTTTGAAGTACCTGCTCTACTTGCAGATTGCATAATAATGGTTGAAGCAGAGTAGGGGCATAATTTGCTCTTGTTGTTTTCAGTACAGTTCTGGATCTTCCGAGTGGTTGGCAAAGTGCAACACTCTAGATTTGTGTTTGGAAGGTACATAGTTTAAATATTGTCTGGGCTGAGTTTTTTTATTATTTATGGTTACTGTCACTGTCTCCAAGTGAAATCAAAAGGTGTACTGCTTGTATTATCACTGGTAGGAAGTGCTGAACCTGAAAATTCAGATATATATGTTAATGTCAATATACTTTTGTACTAGACCAATTTCATTGGCAGTAGTTAGCGTGCTCTACCAGTAGCATGCCCACGCAAAAAAAAAAAAATAGCACTGCAGTGTGAGGAAAAATTGTTGTTGTTTGTTGTGGTTTCTTAGTGTACATTCAACTCTAGATTCTTGGCTAAAGAATTACACTCTAGATTGTTGGACTCACAGATATAATTTTTGTGACCTTGACAGTGCCCTTCATTTCCATGGTTATTATGAAAATATACAAATGTCACATGCTCAGTACCATCACAGTACCAGTGCTTGTCCTGTAGGATAAGGATGATACTGATTTAGACCCATGCCATGCAGGTTATAGCAGAATTAACGGTGTTTCTGAGCTCTCTTTCATATAATGAACTACTTCTGTATTAACAGTTATTGTTGTCACTATTCAAGATGCAGAGCATGATGAATAGACAGACATGCAGGTATTGTGAATTCTGTATGTAGATACTGTCAGAGCTAGAGAAACTTTTAGCCAGTCATGTCAGAGCTTCAAAAGAGAGTCTTATTGCTTAGCATAGCACTCAGTGGTTTCACTCTACAAATGTCTTAAAATTGTGATGTTTGCTTAGAAAAGTAAGAACAACAATAACACAAAATTATTTTTTCGGGGACACATGATAAATTTGGTATCATTAAGAATGACACTGTCTATAAATTACTGTAATTTTAAGCAAAATGTAAACCCATCCATATCCTTTGCTGCTGAAAACAGTCTGCCTGTGAAATCATATGTGGAAAAGAAACAGAAATATTTACTGATCTTTCTACCTTATGGATCACTAAATATTTCCAAGTTCCTAGGTGTTATCCATGGGTTACATGATTTATTTAACCATATGTGATCACAGTATCAGGTATAGATGGGGGCAGAACCACTTTAAGCAATTCTCATCTTATTAGCATGCATGCTTTCTGTGATGTTCTGCACCAGGAGAGTGTACAGGTATGCTGGTGAACTGGTGAAGTAATTTCCAAGAAAATCGTCATTTTGTCTTTTAAGTTTCTTGTGCTGTGCTCTTAATTTTTAGACAGTGATGCATTATCTCCATAGGATAGTTTTTCAGGATGTAAACACCTGAAGGTATTAAATATCAAGAACTTTCACTGGATAATTCAAAATAAAGGGACACAAGCTGCTTTACAGAAACTGTTTTTTGACTATTGGGTAAACATGACATGTATTTTTTTAAAAACACATGAGTGTTTCTTTCACAGACTATTTCTAGTACTTTATGACATCTAATAGAATATAATGTTAAGTATTGCTTCAAGGAGAATTTAAATAGAGTCTAAATTAATGTTAAGCTTTGCTTTGCTTCTTGCAGGGCGGCATGTATGTTGTACAGCTTCTTGACTGGTATGCAGCGTCCACATCAGTTATACTCATATGTATAGTTGAAATACTTATCGTTGGATGGATCTATGGTAAGTAAGCATATATACTTATACAATTTCACATTTTGTGAAGAGCAGATATTTCTTTACCAACTTGCTGTAGAACACAGACAAGACCTGTGGCCTACTAATATTCTGTCTGTAGCCCACTGTAGTTGTAGGTCCATGTTCAAGTATATAGAACATTAGTGGTGAGGACACAAAATAATGGCCATAGACAAATGGAAATTTTGCGGTTAGAATCATTGAACGAAGAATATTGTGTAGTCCTGCTCTAGAATATTCTGTCATGAAGGACAGGGAGGACTGGAGCTGAATGTTGTGTAATTCTTGTATAATACTTCAAATTTAGGATTGTGTACATCGATATCAGTATCGTTCATATGTAGATTTTCTTTACTTGTTTTGTAAATATGATATTTCTTGACTATATTCGATTATTTTCCTTTCCTCCCCATTGTTATGATTTCCGTTATATCTGTTATTGTGCCATATGTGTGTCCACTGTTCAATATGTGACTTGAATATCCGGAGTTACTTCTGTTACTTTTATGTCATGAATGTGTCCTTTGTATCTGGTCTTGAATGTTCTTCCTGTTTGTCCGACATACTCTAATGGGCAATGTAGGCATTTCATTTGATAAATTCCACTTCTGCTATATTTATTTATTTGCAGCTGTGGCTTTAGTATGTTCTGTATTGTGTTCCGCGTATGGAAGGCCACTTTTATTTCTGTCTCTCGAAAAAGCTTTGTGATTGCTCTCACTTCCTTACTGCATCCACAGCTGTAATTATTCTCTTTAAAAACTTCTTAATTTTATTTAAGATTGTACTGCCTTCATTCGTGACTTGGAGTTCATGATTGAAGAAAAGCTTCATGTATGGTGGAAGGTGTCCTGGAAATACACAACACCAAGCATTTTAATGGTGAGTATTATAATCCACCCCAAACCCCATTTCTTCCATAATTAATCATAGAAAAATATATTTAACAGAAGAACTCTATATAAATGTATACCATGCAGGTCACTACTTTGAATAGTATTTTCAGTCAGAAATATGTTTTGATGTACTTGCCATATGATGTTGAAACTGAACACTCTACACATTTTTAGATGATTCCTTGGCCAGTGTATAATGGTTTACATCTGAAGGTTTGAAAATTATATCACTTCTTTCAGTTATTTTCTTATAATGGTAGCATTTAGAAAATTTTAAATGTAAATATCATTTATGGGAGTGAGAACAAAATTAAAACATGATTAAACTCCAGAAATGCATGCCATTATTTATCTCAGGATCTTTTGCATCCCATCCATAAATATAAAACTGTAGTTTTTTCTATTGTTTTGTATGACTGAAATATTTGGTCTCTCACATGAAGGAACTGAGCAAGCTAATGTGTCAGTAATGCCATAGACTTGAATTTGGGAGGTATTCATTTTGAATCTCAACCAAGACACAGGCTGTCCTGATTGGTATAGTCTGTGGTTTTCCTCAGCCCTTCCAGGAATATTTTGGCATGTTAATTTGACCAGGTCACATCCACGTCTTTCCAAATCCTTTCCAGTTCATTACTCGCTAATCAACATACAATTTGATGCTACAGAGTCTGACCTACTGATAGCATTGTCAAATAAACACAAAAGAAAAATTTAAAGGAAGAAGATACATTCTGTATATTTGAGTACAGTTTGGACCTAAGAGGGGGGGAAATAAAGGAGAAAAACTGCATAATGAGGTTCTTCATAATTTGTACTCCTCAAAAAATATTACTAGCATTATCAAATCAAAGAGGTTGAGACAAGTAAAATATGTTACTATGTTGTATTTTAGCGTACTGTTGTGCTGATTCATATTCATAATGTGTATGTATTAACAGTCTTCAAGTGCACACAATCCCATCTACCACTTCCACACTACATGTTTTGGCAGTATGCTGCCATCTTCAGGTGTATCGATCCGTCAACTATTTCACTGCTTGCCTTTATATGTCCATTTACAAATAATATTAAATTTGTATATGTCTTTATATAATAATAAGTTTTAACAAGTTTTAAATACATAAACTTTATTATTATATAAGGACATATACAAATTTAATATTATTTGTAAATGGACATACAAAGGCAAGCAGTGAAATAGTTGAAGGATCGATACGCCTGAAGATGGCAGCATACTGCCGAAACATGTAGTGTAGAAGTGATAAATGGGATTGTATGCACTTGAAGACGGTTAATAGATACACATTATGAAAATATGTTACACTCATGATAGTGAAACAACATTTCAATAGCAGAGCCTGATGGAAAGATGCCATTTAGAAAATCTAGACATAGATGGGAGGACAATATGAAAATGGATATTAAAGAAATATGATGGGGAACTGAACTGGGTTTATCTGTCTGATGACAGGGACCAGAGGTGGGCTGTTGTGAGCACGATAATGAACCTTCAGAGTCCATAAAATTGAATAATTAACTGGATCAGGGTCCTTCTTGGGAAGCTGATGCTTGCTCAGTTAGTCAAGATACTAAAAAATTCAAACCAAATACCTCCAAAGTTCAAATGTAGGGCATTATTGATACACCAGCCTGTTTAGTTCCTTCATGTGAGCGCCCAAGATATGTGCTTATGCAAAACAACAGGCAAAGTTATAGTTTTATATACTTTAATGACTAGACTCTTAGATGGCAGATGGGAAGATAAAAGATTTTGTAGTGAATGAGAACATGAATTTACAGAATTTAATTAGGTCTTAATTTTGTCCTCACTGCCAGCATTTAAAATCTTCTAAATGCTCTTATTATAATAAAACATCAGCAACAGAATGGAGTGGCATCATTTTCAAACCATAAAAAGTAAATTATTGCACACTATCCCAGGTATCCATTCAAAAACTATTGACTAAGACTCATTATGCTTTTCCCTACTCAGATCCACACTTAAACGTTGGTAAAAAAAGACATTTCATTGCCAGCTTTTAATAAATATAATTAAAGATAATAATTCCCCTTGGGATTACTTAATATTTTGAAAATTTTCTGTCACTGGCTACCAGAACAGTATTTAAAATCTGAGATTCTCACAACAATGTGACTATTAACAGGGCAGTCCTCCAGTTGTAACACAGTGTAGTTCAGTAGAAGACCACCAACATTTCAGAGGAATGCATCACCTCTGTCATGAGGGTCACCAAGTGAGCCAAGCAAGAAACCAGCAGGATGTAGTCATTCTGTTTGCCATCTACTTCTTGCTGGCTTCCTCGTTGCCTTACTCTTCAACCTTGAAGTTGGATGCAATACATTCATCTGATATGTCAGTGGACTTCTACTGAACTACATAGCATTATATCGCAAGAGACTATCCTCTTTAGCAGTCAGAGATTTCCAGTTTACAAGAACAGAATTTTTTTAGCCAAATATTTAATACTGTGATACTACTTAACATATCCTTGATAACTGGCTGAGCTGACTTACATCACTCAGAGCCACAGCCTGGACACCCTGTCTGCCCCACTCCTCAGAACAGTCTTCTCCCTCTACTGAGACACTATAAGAGTTTGAGACAACTTGGAACTCTATCTTATGGTGGATATTACAGGTTGCCTATAATGTATGAAGACAGTGTAATAGAAAAGGTTCCATAAGTCATAAAAACAGTCCATGATATGAAAACATTTTTGTGTCTCTCTAGAGAATTCTCTCTTAACTTCAAGAGTTTTTGTGATTTTCCTACTCAACATGCGTGTTAAGGGAATGATTATGACCTGTGCACCAGTGAACTGTAGTACAGCTTTTTTCTTTTCACAGGACAAATTCAATTTTTTTCTTCTACACTGATGAGAGGAGCTATGAAATCTACTCACAGGTACAGCCTATCTTGGAAACTTCAGCATTAAATTATTTCCATTTTTTACTTTAATTACAGTTCATCTTTGTGACTACAGTTGCATTCAATTCACCTGTCACTTACAATGGATTAAAATATCCAGATTGGGCTCTTCTAGTGGGCTGGTTTGCTGCAGTGGCCTCCATGATCTGCATTCCCATTGGTGTTGTTCACACGCTTGCAAAATCACGTGGAACTTTAATTCAAGTATGTATCCTTAAAGTTACTTGTAGTCTCTATTCACCTTCATCAGCCCATGGAAACATTCTATTGTGTGGTTAAATTGTGTGCACTCTTCTCTGATTAAAAGTGTTTTGAAAAGTTCTTATAAATTTCCTGCATTATTTATCAGTTATTCAAGCCCCACACTTCAGTGTAATCATTCAAGAGAAAAGAAAAAAATATAGAATTATAAATGAGGAGAAGAAGACTGATATTATTATATAATTTTACAGCGATTAACATCCATCAAATACAGTGCAACCTCACTGCTCTGGACTACTCGTATATGCAGAAAAGAGTAATTTGGATTCTGTTAGCAAGCATGAGTTTCTCTTTATTCCATTTTATTTTTGACAAAGAATGTTTTCCTCTGACAAAGTCTTCCACATCTTTGAAACCGACATTTCAGTATCTATCTCCTCCATAACCTCACCAGGTTAAGTGATACCTGGATGAGCAGAGTCTGGTTTGGTGAGGATTTGCTTATTTCTTCTTACTAGTATATATGACTCAGGCCTAAGGATTGAAGTTTTTGTACAAATGGAAACATTAAAGACTGTATTAATTAAATTACCTTTTGTAAATTCACAGAGATTCAGGAAAAGTCTGTTGCCAAGCAGTAGTTGGGGGCCTGCACTTGAGGCAGATCACATTGCCTGGAAGCAGTATACAGCATAATGCACTTGGTGATGATTCAAATGAGAATTAAATACTTTCATGACGTTCTGCTTTCAAATTAATATAATTTTACTTTAAGATATACCAGTTGTGCATCACTTACATTTCAAATTAAATATTATTTTCTTTGGTGAGACACTATAATTACTCAGTGATGTAGCTATCACATGAAGTCAGAAAATCTAAAAAATATCGTTTTGTTGCAGGTAAAAATAAAGTTGTCTTTTTTAATTAAGGTCAGTGACTGAATGATGGCTCAGCTCTTACTTCAAACCCTAAACTTGTGATTCCATTCTATATCCAATGATGAACTCATCAGCTGAATCTGTTCAAATGTCCTGCAGTGACAACAAGATTAACCATACATATATTGTGAAATGTATTTTAATGTGTTAAGAACTCAAACTGGGCTGAAGTTATATGAAATACCAGTTCATTTTGGCAATTTTTTGACAAAATTTAGTACTTACCATCAGCTAGAAAACAAGTAGGTATTTACAAAGTGTGGGATATACTGGTAAAATGTCTTATTACAAGGATGATTACTTATCCCTAAGTATAAGAGCAGTATTTTGGCACATATTATATAAGCTGATTGCTCGTAATGCAAGCATACTATCTCTTTAGGGTCATGCAGATATTTGCGCCAGAGATGCAGAATACAGAAAATGTAACCTGGAAAATATATAGATTTTCTATATATGACTTAATTTGCTGTCACTACTAGACTTAACATATTTATGTAAATACAGTATGTAAGCATTGTGACTGTCTTGTACAATATTTTTGTAATATTGTCATGCAACATTATGTCTGGAGTATTTCCATATTCCGTATTGAGGGGCTGGGTTTCCCCATGCACTTATACAGGTTACTGGTCCATTGTGCGTCCCCCTTTAATTTCTACTGTCTCCATACCCTACCGGTACTGGTGCTTACTATCAGCCCCTTTCTGCCAGCGAGGTTCCAACCTCTTACTGGCAGTGGTATCTAATAGTTAGTCCCTTTCTGTCAGCGAGGTCATCCCTCCTCTGGCAGGGGTTCCTAGTCCCTTTCTGCCAGCAAGATTTCTACCCTCTACTTGGCAGTGGTATCTAATACTTTTAGTCCCTTTCTGTCAGAGAGGGCCTGCCTCCTCTGGCAGTGGTACCTGATACTTCCCCCATCTACCGGAGGAATTGGAAACTAGTTGGGCAGGAAACTTGGCCTAATTTTGCTCAGAGGTCTCCTAGAGACATGAGGTTCTTTTACGTGCCATAAATCTACGACACGGGACCCACGGCTTAAAGTCCCTCCCGGAGGACTTGTTCCCTGAATTTTTCTGCCCTTAAAAATTCCACGACCTCCGCCGGGTTTTTGAACCCGCATACCTTGAGTCATGAGGTGGGAACGTTACCCCTAGACTACGGAGGCCGCTATGTCTGGAGTAACACAGCTTTCTTAACAGAGATTTTTGTGTTAGCAACGGTCATGCCAGGCCCAACAGAGGGACAGCATGGGTAACACTAATACCCATTAGTTCTCCCTGCTTGCCATTGCATTTTGGTCCCATATTTTGTATTGTCTTCAAGGGAAAGATTTACCATCACACAGTGTGCATGTGAATCACCAATACAGGACTGTTACCCAAGTCTCACTTAAGAAATTGGTACTTAAGACAGTGCTTTCATTTAACTTCATAATAAAATGGCTCTTTTGGAAAAAATGGGACTAGTTGATGTCCTGTACAATTATTTTTGGACAGGTGACCCCACTCAAAAATGGGACAATCCAATTGTTACATCCAATAACCCTGATGAAACCTGTTGATATCGACTAAGGATCGTAAATTATCTCAGAATATTTTGGATGACTAGTCTCTTGTTATTCAGATATAAATGGTAAACATCTAATCAAAAATTTCCAGAACTAGTTTCTGTGATATTTCTGTCAACTTCGCTATAGTTAATTATTCCATTAAGGACATTATAGCATGATAGAACTTGCCAGAATTCTTGTAATGTCTAGAAAGATTATGCAATCAAAAATTCCTGCAACACATTAAAATATTAATTATAAATGGAAAAGAAACTTCAGACTTACTGCTATATCATACTTACTGGAAATATTGGCCGCGCCATAGCTCAAGCAGTTAGCCTCTGGCTTCCCACCGTGGCGGCCCGGGTTCGATCCCGGGTCTGGTTATGTGGAATTTATGGTGGACAAAGTGGCGCTGGGGCAGGTTTTCTTCGAGTACTTCGGTTTCCCCTGCCAATCTTCATTCCACCAATTGCTCCACAATCACCCTGGAAATACTGGAAATATTCATAAAGAACGTGCTCATGACCCAAAATTCAATTTAGATAACTACCCCAACTTCAGAGGGGCATGCGTAGTTGGTTGAGGCACTAATGCTACAAGCCAGAAGGTCATGGGTTCAATTCCGGATGAGCTCATTGGATTTTTCAATTTACCTGAACCTTCCAGCCGCACTATGTGCCTGTGGTCAACTCTGCCTCTAACAAAAATAATTACCAGGAATCTTCCTGGGAGTAAAGGGCAGCTGGTGCGTAAGGCTAACAACCTCACCGCCATCTGTAAGCTAATTTTCTAGAAAATGTGGGAGCCTTGATGTCTCACAACCCTATGGGTTTCCACTGCCTGTCTCAGGGATAGCTTTATTTCTCTTTTTCCTTCCACCCACCTTCAGATGTTCTTGTCCTCCAACTCGAAATAGTGCAGATCTTCTCAATAGAAGCAGATCCTTACAACAAGAATGTAAAATTCTCTTTGTGACCTGATGCAAATAAAGGAACTCACATTTGAAGTTTCAGTATGCTCATTCATAAGTGGACTCATTAGTGGGTAAGTCAAGGTTGCAACTTGACACAAAGGATGAACTGTTTAATAATCATGAGCTAGAGGAACTGACACATGACACTAACATGTTATCAATTGTTGTATATTATCAGGAACAAAAGAAGACCATCCAAGAAAAATCCATATCCTGGAGTAGAGTATTTTCCTTGAACTGACATAAATTTCTTGAAACAATAGGCATATAAATATAAATATATAAATAAACATATTGTCACGTGTATGAGTGTGACAATTAAGTTCCCACACTGACGCTTTTTTACTTGAAAAATTCGTGTAAATTGTTTTCTGGCCTCAGTGTGGGAACGTAATTGTCACCTGTGAATAGATGGAATTTATATTGGTAAACGGATTTATTAAACTTTTTTTTTTACTGCTAGTGGGGTGGGACTAAGTTCCTTGTACTGCGGCCACTTCTGGCCTATTGTACCAGCCCCAGATGATAGGTGAGGGTGATTGTGGAGCAGTTGGTGGAATGAAGATTGGCAGGGGAAACCGAAGTACTCGGAGAAAACCTGCCCCAGCGCCACTTTGTCCACCACAAATCCCACCTGACCAGACCCGGCATCGAACCCAGCCCGGTGGGAAGCCAGCGACTAACCGCTTGAGCTATGGCGCGGCCGTTATTAAACTCTTACAGAACATAACTACAAGTAACTATAGCACTAAAGCGGCCTCCGTAGTCTAGAGGTAACGTTCCCACCTCATGACTCGTAGTACGCGGGTTCAAATACCCGGCGGAGGTCGTCGAATTTTTAAGGGCGGAAAAATTCAGGGAACAAGTCCTCCGGGAGGGACTTTAAGCTGTGTGTCCCGTGTCGTAACTTTACGGCACGTAAAAGAACCTCATATCCCCAAAGGGGATCACTGAACCAAATTCCAGGACGTTTCCCGCCCAACAATAGTCTCTAAGGCCTCTGATAGATGGGGGAAGCATTATAGATACCGCTAAGCATGTGGCCGAACTCGCTTGCTCGGCGGGACTGATGGTACGCACCATTTATCGGTAGGGTATAGAGACTGGTAGAATATGAAAGAGGGAAGCACAATAGATCAAACTGGTTGCGGTGCATGGGGAAACCCACCCTCTCTAAAATAACCAACTAACTAACTAATAACTATAGCACTGTCACTAATTCACACACTCTGCAGTTCACTACAGCACACACACTAACTCTTGACATCCTGCTCTATCTTCACCGGTTGTCGCCTGGTAATGGCTTCCAAAGCAGTAGCTTTCTTAGCTTCCTTGTTCACGTCCTTCCTGTCTGGCGACTGTCTCACAACTAACTCCCAGGCTGGCAACCATCTCACACCAACTTCCTACTCTTCTGATTGGCCAATCCAATTCGAACAAATCCATTAAATTGCTACTGGCCTTCGCCAGCACAGTCTTCCTTGATATCGGGACCCGTGACCATATTTTTATTCTTTGCAGACTTTCGCGTCTTTCGAAATGGGGCCTCCTCTTCGAAGAGAGGAGAGGATGGGTCAGTCTACTACTGGTCACTCCCCAACTATTGGGGATTTGCTTCCCACTGAATGATTAACTAGTCCATTCAGGTAAATTGCTGCAGGCCCTCGCCAGTACTGTTATTTTTTATTCCGAGTACCACGGGACTTATCTGGCCCTTCCGGTTGACCCGTACTGGGGTCTTCTTGTACGACCTCGGCACGGACTGTAGAAACCACCGCTCCTCATTGTTGTACTTCGGTTGTTGCCGCGGCGACATGTTTGTTTGCAAAGCCGTAGCTCAGTAACGGTTGTCATATATTTGCTTATTCCATGGTCGTTGCTTAGCAACGGGTCTATATGCCATAGTATCAATTTAGGCTTAGTGGGGGGTGGAGTCCAACTGGGTCCACTCGGCACGGCGGCCACTGATTGGCCTATTGTACCTGCCCCCGGGTGATTATGATGGTGGAGAATTTGGTGGAATGAAGGTTGGCAGGGGAAACCGAAGTACTCGGAGAAAACGCGCCCCAGCCCCACTTTGTCCACCACAAATCCCACTTGACCAAACCCGGGATCGAAGCCAAGGTGGGAAACCAGCGACTAACCGCTTGAGCTATGGCGCCGCCCTACCCAGCCATAGTATCAAACTAACTTAAACAAAGTCGGCATATTTTTTCAGAAGATTTTGGTTATGACACCTCCGAAACTACGCTAGATTATACGTTTAATAGGTACTTCTGCTGAAGGAATTATCGGCTGAACTGAAATGATTGAAACTAGAATAAAATCTTCTCTTATTAGGAACAAACATTAAATTAGAACGCAACTTTTTACTGTTAATTGGTATTAAACTCAAATTAGCAAGAAGTGAATGAATGTAATACCAGTACCCAAATCCACCCACTCAGTTGTTGCTCACACTAAAAGAGAATTAATAATAATATGGAGCTACCTGGTTTCGAGAGTCTGCCAAAATCTAAACGGAGGTTAAGGAACCAGAGGCAAGTAAACCGGGATCCAGCATGAAAAACGGCAGTCAACTGGATCACCAAAACCATCAGACGAATGATCCGTAGGAAGGCACTCTAACGGTGGGAAACAAAAACAGGGAACTGTGAGGTCACACATCAAACTCTGTGGCCAATTGCGAAATCCCTTATGAAAAGGACCGACCAAAGGCACCAGCTGCTGTTTGTGGACCTTTAGGAACAATATGTCACCCAAAAGAGAAAGCGAACGTGATTTGCTGATTGTTTATCAAACTAGTTCACACCTCATGACCTATGTGACGAAAGCCATGAGCGACATTTGGAGACTAGATTCCAAACCCTGATCGCATCTGTAGACGACACCCAGAGACATACATAAACTATCAAATTCACTGAAACTGAGAAAAGCTTGTGGAATTCATGGTATTCCAAACGAATGTCTTAGGCATCTTCCAAGAAGACCATTGGTACATCTGTCATCTTTATTTAATCATTCCCTTCTGTTCTCCCATTTTCCAAAGCCTTAGAAGAAAGCAAATTTATAACACTACCGAACCCCAGCAAGGGCCCAAAATACCCCCAAATTTCCATCCGAGTAGCCTCTTGTCTACAGCAGGTAGACTACGAGTATTAAAGGAAGTTATTCTGAAAATAGTCCAAAAGCACATTGAAGAATGAGGCCTGCTTAATGCAAGCAAGTTTGGTTTCCGTGCCCATCACAGAACGACAGTTCAGTGTATGAAACTTGTAGACCATGTCACCTTAAACGTCAACAATAATATGACCACTGCTGCGGAATTCTTGAATATTGAAAAGGCCTTTGCTACAACATGGTACCTTGGATTACTATATAAATTATTGGATTTAAAATTTTCAGTCAGTCAAATCAGTCTTATTAGCTTTATATGAAATGTGATGTCTCCCTGCCGGGAGTTAGGATGAAGCACTAGTCGCGTAAGCAACAGGGAATGAAAGAAATTTACCTGCATAATTAACGTGTACCTCAGGACTTTATTGTTTGTCTCTGAGGGGTAAGTACATGAGAGTTTAGAACTAGAAGTTCTTTCCTGAGAATATAGCGTCTCAGAGAAATGCATTGACTTGTCTCTAACGTACAACACTACAGTTCAGTGTAGAAATAACAGTTGGTTTTAAGGAGCCCTTTTCAAAGAAAAAAAAAACACGCCGTATGCTGATGTTATGCCTGTCCGTCTTTCTATGAAGTAGTGTCAGTGTATGTACTTGTGGACAGATGTTCTTCAAATTAAATATAAAGATTTTCACTAAATGCCTTCGGCAAATTCCGATTTTCAGCTACAGTGATCCATAATAATACGGTTTACATAATTTATAAATTGTTCGTTTATACCATACACCGTTTCACAGAGTTTCTCGGAATTTGAGATGGAAGATTTTCACAAAACTCTGTGTGATAGTTCTGACTTTCAACTATCTAGGCCCATAGTAAAGCATATTTTTATAGCATCGGTGCATAAAAGAATTTTCTAAGTATCTCACACAATGTTCCAGAGACTGAGTTGACGTTTCGATTCGAGAGACTTTCTGAAAACCATAATCGTTAACTCCGATTTTAAGCCATATTCACCCAGAATAATCTTAGATTGTATCAGGACATGAGCTGAATATTTCCTGTATCCCGTAAATTATGGTTTCCCAAACTGCTAGTCTTGACCACCCCGAAAGGTCGCAACCTACTGTAAATAGGATCACTGGAACTTCAAGAAATATTTAAAATATAGTTTTATCCTGCGCAATTTCAAGAAGTCAGTAAGATTTAATATACAGGTGCTTTCGGGAAATGTAGCCTCAGGTGGCGAGATAATTCACGATTTTTCGTGACTGTACAGGAATATTTTATAGCTTGTAAGAATAGAGAGCTTGAAAACCTATGTAGGTTCCTCCTGTCATTGTACATTATAAGACCTCGTGTAAATTTATGAGCTATTTTACGTTTGTCGCAGTATCATAACATCTGAGAATTCATGCCGTGTAAACTTCCACAGCTTGTGTTGAAATTTTAAATAGTAAACTTCCGAAAATTTGCATATTATGATTCCGATTTTAAGTAAGCTTGATAATCCCCCCCCCCAAAAAAAATCGTTGTGTACATCAAGGCTGTCCAAATCGCGGCACGCCTGTTTATTCTTTACTGTACCTCAGACTAGCCTTTCCTTCTCCCTCCCCCCCAAAATGTTAACGCTTTACTTTTCTTTAAAGAAGAGGAATTTTGCTGCAAAATATTATGAAAAGAGTTAACTAAATATTCTGTGTAATGTTTCAAAGGATCTCACACACCTAATACATAAATAACTAAGAAAGTATGGAATTAGCTTGACTCCATGATCGTGTGATATATCGATGCGGTCTAGCAAACCTAACCTAACTTCTGATGTTTCAGCCGGGTAGACTTGGGAACTTCAACCTAAATAAGCATATTTCAACACGCTAGGTCCAGTTCTTATTCACATGCTTGAGCAAACAGTCGTATGAAATCGGATATCCCTGTAACATATTAAGGAGTACACCCGTTCGGTCTCGTTGCCAGGTAACGGCAGATTAAAGACTCCTAGATCCTCATCAAGGAACAATCGTTACGTAAGTCGAACGACTGACAGAAGGCGTGATAATTGATTAATTCGCTTAGTGGGGGTGGGGTCCAACTGGGCCCACTCGGCACGGCGGCCACTGATTGGCCTATTGTAGCCTGCCCCATGCAGTGATGATGATGATGATGATGGAGAATTTGGTGGAATGAAGATTGGTCTGTTGATAATTGATTTGTAAAACAAACAGTTCCGTTAATAAATTATAGTGTTTTTCCTTCTTGCAAATGCCTAAGTCCATATGACAAAGATAACAGAAATTAATTTTCTCCAGTACGAACTCATAAAACAAGGGTTTGCAATCTCCACATTTCCCACGGACACCTGCTTTATAATTGTTAACACACGTGAAGTATGTTTGTACAAAATTCGTAGGGGTCCTTGTGGTCTAATTCTATGCAACACTTAGCATAATTAGCTCACATTCATTGCTAGTTATCGGCATCGAATCCAAAACTAAAGGAAGAACCGTCGATGTCACTGTGTCGAATTTTACACTGGAACAGAAAGGTACATATTTTTCTGAGACACAACACGATGTACAATTTCTACACTTTGCATTATAAAGCAGTAGTTTCGCTCTCATCCCAGGTGCTCGTGGGGCTACCGCTTTGAATTTATAGGAAACAAAAATGATATCAACATAAGACCTTCTGCATGTAGGTGCCATGTTCAACTTCCGTGGAAGGTGATCCATTTATTCAGAAGTTATTTGAGAGGAGAAACAGACCGACATGATATAAGCCTATCTTTCCTTAAAAAGTATCGTAATTGACTTAGTAATGAACAATTATAAATTTAAGTGGACAGACATTTTCGCCTACATTGAAACGTTTGTCTCTGTGTGCCTGATCGGAAATAAATTGTAGCTGACATTGCAGAATGGACTTGTCGTGTTCGCCATGGGATCTTTGAGTTATGTATGGAGCCTAGAATACAGACAAAAGCGATATCGAATGACAGTTACAGATATTAAATAGTTGCGTGATAAAAGAATAGGCTACTTCGTTACTTCAGTACTCTTCGTTGTAAGGGAAAACATTGGCGTATTTTAGGCATTCCGGGGAGATAAATGTATGTTCTTTTATCCTAGAGCGTTAAATTGAAGTTGTGAAAGTTTCATTACTTTCTTGAAGAGTATAATTGAAATGCATAATTTTTAGCCATAACGAAGGAGATTTTCATTTACTCAAATTTTTCGCATTTGACTATTCCCGCCCTCCCCCCCCATTCGCGCTACAGCCCCAATTTGGACATTGGCCTACCTCCATGAAACTCTCCGTTTCACTTCGGTGTACTAGATCTTGGACATTCGGTAGGACTCCTTGGGCGGGTGGTCATCTCGTCGCAAGGCCTCTACCTGTACACAAACACAGCAAAACGCGCGCGCTTGCACACACACAAACACAAACACATACCAAATATCCATGCACTGAGTGGGATTCGATCCCACGATCCCGGATTCCTAGCGATCGAAGACGGTGGATGCCTTAGACGGCTCCACTACCCTGACCGGCCCGCAATTGACTATTTTTTTCATCAGTAATCTGTCATACGACAGGTCCACTAAAATACTAAAATAAATTAATAGAATTCTTTCAGTCTCTGTTATATTTTCCGTCAGAACAAGATACAGTTTTTTTGCCTCCTGAAAAGTAAGACTGCGTTGGCATAAGGTTTTGTTGTACCGTACGGACATCGGTCAGCTTCTCCACATCACTTTGGTTTCACAGAACTAATTTCTCACGTTCACAAACTCGACACTTTGTCCGTTTCTAGTCGTTAGGGCTGTGTAATTTCCTTTAATTTTATCGAGTCTCTCATGCGTTATATATCACTTTTCAAGAAAATCGAAGTGATACAGCTCACGGAAAGTTAAGAAGGGAATAGTTATAAGATTTTTAAGCACTGTATGATGCATATTTATTTTCTCAACGACTCGTGCATATTTTCAATTACCACACATCGGGACTTACGCTATTCTTAAAATCTCTAAGAACAACTTTAGAAAATATATGCATTAAGAAGGCGTATGGGCGAGTGTAAGTACATCTCCACTATTCTCAACTTCGGCACTTATAATAGTGAGTGGGCCGCTTCAACGGCGAGGACTCTGCCCCTGATTCCAAGTTTATATGAGACGGGGTGGGTATGGATGGTATGGATTAGATTGTTCTGGCTCAGGATAGGGACCACTGGAGGGTTCTTATGAACACAGTAATGAGTCTTTTGGTTCCATAAAATATTGGAAATTTCTTGTGCAACTTCACAATTGGCGGCTTATCAAGAAGGGCTCATTTCCGTGAGTGAGCGAGTGATTTGTCATATAGTACTTCATACGTTGTTCTCGTTTATATTTATTGTTTAAAGTATTGTTATATGTGTATATTCTAGCTAGTATCTGCCATCTTGATTGTAGTGTTATGCAGTTTCTTCGGCGTTCTTGTAGCACTTCCTTATGTGACCGTGGTTGGGCATTCTGCATTCCTCCTCTCGTTCTGTTTCCCTGGTGGCGCAGTCGCACTGCTTGCAAATCAGTTGTTGACATATTCTGTTGTGTTTGGTCTACGTTCTCGCCCCAGTTTTCCCATTTTCCCAAGGTTTAGCACGTCTAGCTTATCCACGTGCCGTTTCCTTGCGTGCTGTGAGAGATATCCACATGCCTACATATTTAAACGAAATATTGTTCTGTACAGGTGACTCTTGTTTTACATACTGAAAGGGTCACAGTTGGGAGATAATAAAACTATAACATTCAGATGTCCTCTAGTGATATGTTATTCATACAAAGTTTCACGAAAGTACGCCATTTGGTTGACCCACTGTCACGGGGCACAGAAACCGGCGCGTGCACACGACAAAGTTATCTCTGTGTTTGTATCATTAAGCTCCATGCCAAGAAGGCGTATGGGCGAGTGTAAGTGCAGCTCCACCATTCTCGCCTTCGGCACTTGATAGAAGTGAGTGGGCCGCTTCAACGGCGAGGAAACTGCTCCTGATTCCCAATTTAAGGGAGGCAGGGTGGGCCTCAGAGCTGATCTGAACTCCATGGAGAGTATAATAATCTCTTCACTTTTCCGAGAGTCGAACCTAGATTCCTCGACCGCCTCTCCTGTAGCCTAGTCGCTATACTGACTAAGTAAGTGAATTAGGTCAAAAAGGAACCTTAGGAAAATAGAGGTTGTGATGTAGATTGTGGCCTGCTCTGAAGATGAAATCAGCAGGTTCTTCCGAAATGTTAATAATCTCCTACAAGATTACACGGTACCGTAATCCAGAAGAACTCAGATTTGACTGTCGTGAAAATCTCAAATCTCGTATAGGAGCTGTGGACTGGATTCGAATTGGAATCAGGTCCAGTGATGTTTCTTTGTTTCAGCGGAGCTGAGCCTGCCTGCTGTAATACAACAGATTGGGTAGATTCTAAAGGGTTCTGACTATGGTGTATACCACACATAATTACTGGGTTTTTGGACTTTTCCCATCATCCGGTATTCTAGTAAACAAAAAATACGACGTTTCGGAAACTGTATCTGCTTCCGTCCTCAGGTGAGGGGAGGAAGACAGCTACTCAGTTGGGCCCCTTAGAAAGAATTTATCATTCACTAGCTTTTTCTAAGGGGCCCAATTGAGTATGCTTCTTTCTCACCCTCTCACCTGAAGACGGAAACAGATGTAGTTTCCGAAACATAGTGGTTTATATTTTCTAGAATACCGGACGATGGAATAACTTCAAAAACAACAGATGTTGTTACCTTCATTTTTTTTATTTAGTCATTGATATTATGTCAGTCAGCGTGTTCCAATTCTTCGGAGTGTGCCACGAAATCTGCCCTCATCCTCCACCAAAACGGGTGGGGTGCGGTGGGGTGGAGTGCATTATCGACTTTGAGGAGTCTCCTGGAAGCGTTATAAGTTATAACCATAAATCCAAGTGTCTGTATCGCGTGAGTAATACAGAGCGGAACATTTGTAACCGACAGTCTTGCAAGTGACGTTTCCAGATTGCATACAAACAAACAAACGAAATAAATTTCATGGAGCCGAATTCTTCTTGATTTCCCATTAGTCTCTTAACTGATGAAGAAATTGCCCTAATGTGACGGAACCCGAAATTCCATTATGCCTTCTAAGCACTCGCCAATCATTCCACCACAAGCCATTCAAATCCAATCCACACTCCCACATCTTATTTGTTTAATATCATAATTGCATATGTTTCTAGATATCCCCAGAAATATCTTACATTTTACTTCCCAACAAAAATGTTCTAAGTATATCATATTTCCCTCACCCGCAGTATTCATCCTACCAGTCTCACCCCTTTGATTCACTTACCCTGATGATATTGTGTTATGTATAGCTAGACAACGGCTCAGTGACATATTTCCTATGTAACACAGGCAGCTATAGAACTTCGGTTATTTTGGGTTTGATAGAAGCAGTGTAACTTTAACTGACTGAAAGCCTTCCGCGGCAACGGCTAAGAACGCAATTACTGTAACGTTGAAATAGGTGACTTATCCACGCTTCGCCGGAACATTATAACAGGAGAGCTGACAGACGAATTAATTTTTTAATTAGAAAAATAAAAATAACTAAGCAGGGGTGCCATCAGGTTCTGTTCTCTCCTCCACATTTTGCAGTCTATATATAAATGATAGGCCCCAAACATCTGGTGTCAATTTAGGATTCTTTGATCCATCTCGACCCTCCACCCTGAAGATGGAGGCGTTACGTATGTTCCTCCGAATCGTCGCTTCACACAAGATCTACACGGCGTCACATCGCAGATAATGGCATTCTTCATAGTCACCGAATTCGTTCCAGGAGCTGAAGTGTTGAAGTGTTCACGTGTTCAAGTGTTGAAGACTTTATTTACGTGTTGTTCCAGTAATATTTTGAAGCGTTATAGTTATTTGTAGTTACGACTGCAGAGTGTTCAATACATCGATTCATCTAGCGCAGTCGGTATAACCACGGGGTACGGGCTGGATGACAGAGGGGTCAGAATACGAGTCCTGGTGGAATGAAGAATTACCTCTTCTCCACGTCGATCAGACCGGCTCTGAGGTTCACCCAAACTCCTATCCAATTGATACCGGGGGCTCTTTCCCATGGGGTAAAGCGGCCGGGGCGTGAAGCTGACCACTCACCTCCAACTAGTGCCGAGGTCAAGAAATGTGGATCTATACACGCACTCCCCTATACGCCTTCATGGCATAGTACTTAATTAGTACTTAATTAGTAATTAGTACGCGACAATTATTATGAAAAGAACGGATTATTAAACACCTTGTTATATAATTTTCTCCATTCTGCTGCTTCTTCCATTCCACTTTCTTCAGGTTCACGTCTTCTCATCACGTGCTCAATTACAGTCAGCTTATGTCTTTTTTCTTAGAGCTGGAAACAGTGCAGTATATTTCAATTTGAGACTGCACTACATTTCATATCGTATTAAAAATTCCTGGACATACAAAGTACTGAGCTTCGTGAGAGTGGTTGGTATAGAGTCTATTTAACCAGTGCGGACCGAGATGACAACAGTCAGCACATACTTCCAGTATCATTCAGTCTAAATACTCGTAGGTTGAGTAGTTTAGGGAAAGGAATTTTCGGGGTGGCGAACGGCAGCAAACAAGAGCCAGAAATGGTCTGCGTTTTCTGCTGTGAAAGGAAAGCACAAATGCGTACAGATAACTTAATTTCTTTAGGCCTACATTAAGTGGCTTCTACGTATGAAACAGCATGCGGCACGAGGCACACTCGCCCTTAAGGTGCATTCTGCAAGCATCTTCATGAAGCACGAGAGGAGAAGTTCTGTTTGTACCATCAGAGAAGACACCTTTCACTCTCATTTCATAAATCCTTTCAGTATATAATGCTTGTCTGTTTATATAAGCTCATATAAGTTTGTGTAGTTTATTTTATTTAGATTTATTTAAATTCTGTAACTTATAAATCTAAGCTTACAGTATTTTTTTAGTGCATTGAGTTTATGTAATTAACCTTATAACAAACTTGAATTTCCAAACATATTTCCTTCATCACTATATAACTTACATTCTTGGGTGGTTTGACTTTTCGTAGATATCACTGGACTAATTATTGTATGAAATATCTTCACTTTAAAATCGAGATGGTAATTGTTCTTTCTTTTCATGAGCAGCGGAAGAAAAAGAGAAATTTTGACTGGTACATTGTAGGTTTCCAACGACGTTCTCGATGTTAAACACGAAGATAGCAGTAAGTACGACTCTTTGTTTCTAAAGGAACTGACAGATTTCAAGTAGAAGAAGCCATTACGTCTATGAGAAATTATGACTCCTATATTCTTGCAGGCATTTAATTGTACGAGTATATGGCAGGGCTAACAACAAGTAGAAATTAATGATTACGGATTTGAATGAGCCATTTAATACCCGATTTCTATAAGTGCAGCTTCCGACAACGAGCATTCAATTGTTCAATACAGTCGAAAAGTTTAGGGCTGTAACAATACGTGCTTGGCCAGGAAACCCTGGATCAGGCATGATGAATGAGCTGGGGCATTGTCATGATGCAGCTGCCAGTTGCGTGCGTCCCACAGCTCCGGTCTCTTGCGCCGTACAGCATCACGAAGATGGCGGAGGACTTTTTGGTAGTACTCCTTATTGACAGTCTGGCCTAGTGGTGCGTACTGATGATGCATAACAGTCACTATCACCTTCACATTGTTCCGAACCTGTCGTGCTTTTTGGGCCTCGGGAATGTTGGATGCTTCCATTGTGACGCCTGGACCTTGGTTTCCAGGTCATATCCGTACGCCCACGACTCGTCACGAGTGATCACAGTCTTCAGGAACTCAGGATCCCTGTTGGCGCACTCCAGCATGTCCTGCGCGACCTCAAGGCGGAGTTGTTGCTGCACCGGCGAAAGCAGCTTGTGCACAAATTTTTCTGCCACTCTTCGCATGCCCAAATCCTCAGTTAAAATTATGTTTGCGGAACCTCTACTGATCCCAACCTCATCAGCAACTTCACGGATAGCCAAACGACGGTCCTCCATGATCAATGTCCGCACCTTTCCATGACATCAGCATTCTGGCTCGTTGACGGTCAACCGGAACGCTGCTCACTGTCCGCCGACATACGGCCATGTTTTAAAGCGGTTGAACCACTCTTTAATTTGAGTGACCCCCATTGCATCATCGCCGAAAGCCTGCTGAATTTTGCGAATTGTTTCCGCTTGGGTATCCCCAAGTTTCTGACAAAACTTAATGCAGCATCGCTGCTCCAAGCGTTCCGTCATCTTGAGCGAAACGAGAATGCGACGAACACGTGTTTCACCACTTCGCTATCTGGCAGCCACAGACGCATCCGACAGTGTTGCGAGTCAGCAAAAAATTACGCATGCGCATGAAAGTCCCTTCTACCACTACGCTCAGTTTCCCCAACCCTTTGGCCATTACTTACAGCGGCAAAAAATAAAGTCCGATACTTTTTGGACAGCGGTGTATGTTGCTGTCTCGTCACCAAAATTCAGGGCAATATCATGACATAAAGACAGGAAACAGATGTTTTGAAAATGTGGTACAGTTCAGATATTTGGGAACAACGATAACAAATCAAAACCTGATTCAGGAGGAAATTAAGAGGAGATTGACCTCGGGTAATGCTTGCTACCATTCAGTCCAGAACCTTTTGTCTTCTCGTCTGCTGTCCAAAAACATAAAAATTAGAATATACAAAACTATAATTTTGCCTGTGGTTCTGTATAGGTGTGAAACTTGGTCTCTGACTTTAAGGGAGGAACATAGGCTGAGGGTGTTTGAGAACAGGGTGTTGAGGAGAATATTTGGACCGAAGAGGGATGAAGTGACAGGAGGTTGGAGAAAACTGCATAATGAGGAGCTTCATAACTTGTACTCTTCCCAAGTGTAATTAGAATGATCAAATCAAGGAGGATGAGGTGGTCAAGGAATGTAGCACGAATGGGGGAGACGAGGAATGCATATAGGATATGGGAAAGCCAGCAGGAAAGAGACCACTGGGAAGGCGAAGGCGTAGGTGAGTGAACAATATTAAAATGGATCTTAGAAAGATAGAATGGGGTGGTATGGATTGGATTGATCTGGTTCAGGATAGGGAGCAGTGGGGGGCTCTTGTGAACATGGTAATGAACCTTCGGGTTCCATAAAATGCTGGGAAGTTCTTGAGTAGCTGCAGAATTGGCTGCTCATCAAGAAGGGCTCAGGTCCACGAGTAAGTAAGTAATGCGGTACCGATATCAGAGTTACTTTCATTCGCTAGTCAGTAACATTGCTGTGTGAGTAGTTGTAAAGTTTAAAGATATGGTGGCTTTCAGCGTAAAGTTATGGTGGCCTTCAGCGGCTTGACGTTCATTGAACATGATATATTTGCATATATTTGTAATATGGAAAATAGCCTCAGTGTTTTGTTTTAGGAAATCAGCATATGAAACACATTTACTTCATTATCAGACACTCGTTTATCATAGGCTGTCAGATGACCAAGGATGTGGTAGTTTTGTGTGTGTTGAAGTAGGCCTATAGTTGATTACGTGGAGTAGAGTCATATATCAAAATTTGCCTATTCATATGTCAGAAAATTCTTGTTATTTTATGACTCAAGGTTTCACCATCTTCGTCATCTTAGGGTCCTATGATAAGTTAGTTGAGACTCTTCATATTACAATAAATTAATTAACCAAGCTTCATTTTCATATTGTGTCTCTCATTTACATGTCTATCTTTTTTCTCGTATTATAATTAAAATGGTTTATGAAAAGGGTCCAATTGTTTCTTTCATCTATGGTAAATTCCCTTCCAAGCTCGCTTAATAGTACCAAGATAATATTAAATTAAAAATCAAAACAAAGTTAATTGCCAAAACTAAAAACAAAGTTCTTATTTAGGAAATTCTCGTTTTGTTTAGGTATTCCTCTTTCTCTCTCAATTTCAAATGCCCTGTAGCTCCGTTCATTTTATGACAGGCCAAATTTCACGTTCAGTCCGAACAGGCTATTGCCTGAAATAGAATATGCATTATGAGTCAGGTTCACCAATCTCTGGGCACTAAGAGCCCAATTAGAGAATGAGAAATGGCTTAAATGAATGGTCAAGATCTGTACGCGCAAGAAGAAAGGTATATTCGCCTACTCGAAGCTGAAAGTTGCAAAAGAGGCGTATACTGTAATTACACATTTAATGACTCAATTAACGCGTAATAATATGTAATACTAAAGTATTGCCGTGCACTGTATTCATCGAGATATTCTGTTACTTGGCCGGTCACGGTAGCCGAGCGGTCTGAGGCATGTACTGTCTTCTCTCGCTTGGAAACCGAGATCGTGGGTTCGAATCCCACTCAGGGCATGGATGTTTAGTTTGTGTGTGTTCGTTTTTCTGTGTTTGTGTACAGGTAAAGGCCTTGCGGCGAGCTGATCACCCGCCCAAGGAGTCCTACCGAATGTGTAAGATCTAGAAAAACCGAAGTGAACGGAGAAGTTCATGGAGGTAGGCCTAAGCCCACTGGGGCTGTAGTGCCAAGGAAAAAACGAAACCTGTTACTTGTGCTGACAACTTGCAGATAAAATTACGTCTCTAGATTCTTGCATGTACAACCATGTCATTCTTTTCGACCTGCAGAACATGTTTCTTGTGGGGCAGGCCGTCATTAAATGATTAGTTCGGGCCCGATTTGTGCTGGAACTCTGTGGTGTACAGAAAGCAACTTATTTTTACGCTCGTTCCCAGCCCTGTGATCGCTCCGTCCATCCGTTCTTTCGCTGCACACGCAGAACTTCAGGACGGCTGGATGGATATTACCGAAATTCGGCACTTGAGAATTTTACAGTAATGTGCCGACCCACTTCAATTTTCACTTACATCCGATAATTTTAACTAGCTCTCTATACGAAGACCTCTACTTATGCCTGCTCCTATCTCGACCGTAAAAGATAAAGCTACCCCTGTAACAGGCCGTGAAGGCCCATTGAGTTATGAGACGTCGAGGCTCCCTAATTTTCTATACACTCGGCTCACAAATTACGGTGAGGTCAGCCTTACGCCCCGGCCAACATTTCGCCCAGGAAGATTGTTGGTACTCATTTCTGATAGAGACTCAGTCAATTCCAGGGCCATAGTGAGGCTGCAAGGATTAGGTTGACAACCTCACCGTCATCTGTGAGTTGATTGTTAAAAAAATATGGCAACCTCGACTTCTCACAACCATACGGGCCTCCACGGCCTGTTAAAAGGATAGCTTTAACTTATCTCTAGTTTACTTGAAAAATTAATAAGATTATAATACGGTATTATGTTAATTAGCATATTAGCATTAATTACAGTATTATAATGTTAATTTTTCAAGAAAAACTAATATTGTACTTGACTTGTTCCATATCCTATGGTGTAAACCTGTACTTGGATCTAAGGAACGTAAATAAATTCAAATTCAAATTTGAATCAAAATTAAACCATATGCTTGAAAAAATAAAACGCCTGACAGGTTGGTCTAGAAGTAAAACTCGAGAATGTAATTCGGTAAGTGCTCTGATTTCGTGGTTTCCTTCAGTAACTCCGGGAAAATACCGGATACTACCTACATTAGACCAAGACCACTTTCTTCGAAATTTTTTTCAATTCGTCACCATGCGTCTGTCATCCTACCGTCCAAAGTTGTATAGTCTTGATACTTAAAGCGTCGTTGGATAACCTATGGAGAAAAATATAAAAACTGACAGAGAGTGCAACAAGTTCATTATATTTTCTCTAAGGGTTCCTAATATGGAATATTTTTAGAGTATCCCCATGTATGAATCAATCTGGATATTTAAAAATATAAAAATATTCTAACAAAATTTATTACCGTGGGCAAATATTGTCAAATTCAGATGAATATAAATTTCCGTGCGTCTATAGTAATAAAATAAAACATATACAGTGAAGTAAATTTAGCTTACATACACACTGATGAAGGGGCACGCGGTAGCGTAGTTGGTTGAGGTACTATACTACAATCCGGAAGGTCACTGTTTAGATCCCCGATGAGATCATTTGATCTAATTATTCCAGCCTCACTATGGCCCTGGGGTCGACTCAGCCTCTTAACAGAAATGAGTACCAGAAATATTCTTGGAATGTTCTTGGGGATGAAGGGCGGCCGGCGCGTAGGGCTGACAAGATTACTGCCATCTATGAGCCGATTGTCTAGATAATGTGGGAACCTCAACATCTCACAACTCTATGGGCCTCCACGGCCTGTTACAGGGATACCTTTACTTTTTCACTTTACACACTGATGAATAACTTCGCACCGAAATAGCAGATCTTTTCTTCTTCCAAACTACATGCTTCGTGGCACCATCACTGACATCTCACACGTCTCAATTTCTCACCTGTTCATTCGTCAAAAATAATTAGTGTTACGAAAAAATTACGACTAAATCCCTGTGTGTTTGTCAACAAAGTTAAAATGTACGCAAGAGTTGTCTCTTCTTAAGCGCATCATACAATCTGTTGTGAACGAATGTTCATTTTCCTATCATCTTCCAATGGCTTTCGCCTCTGAGCTCCGTGATAGCTGAGGATCCTTCTTTCTGCAGATCTTCATCTGCACTTCTGTCTGGATAAGGCTGTATTCGAAACAAATAATCTTAGGCCAACTATGCTATTAAGGCAGACCTGCTAGGTGGCCTTCCTCGTTTGGGCCCCTATTACTTGTACTGAAGCGATAGAGGACATTTCTTCGGGACTAACATAATCTGAAGCAAACGGAACGACTTCTTGTTGCTTGCTACCTTCGATGTCAGCTGTTACAAAATTAGTGCCATAAAATATGTCCCCTTTGATGGACAGAATATCGTGGTTTCGAATCCCTTGACATCAATTTTTCCAGGCCAGAACTTTTAATTTATATATTTACTCCTAGCCTAAATTAACTCATTTTTTAACCGTCAAGAAAACCTCAGCTTCAATTATAAATATCGTTTATAATAAGGCACCTTTAAGTAAATGTGGCTACGTTTGCATGATTTTAATGCGAAATAGTACTCCGTATTAGGATCCTAAAATGTTCGTTAATAAGACATACACCACGTTCAGTTTCAAGGCAATTGTAAACCCTTCTACTTAATGAATGCTTTAAGGAAGGAGAACAATTGCCAACAACACTAAAAAGCACTGCTACAAGATAATATTATCGAAGAGAAAGAGGAAGCAATAAATTATTACAAAACATTTTAATGCTTACCTAATGATATCTCAAAAATGCAAAAGAAACAGACCTACTTCTGTACTTAACACAAATTTATGTTGAACAAAGCTACTGTTGTCATGTTTGGTTATCAGATTACGTCAGAAAATATTCCAGTAACTTTAAACATTAAACTGCTTACCAGATACAAAATATAAGACACAAAAGTAACACATACTCTTCCATTTATGTCATATGAATGTCAAGTGTTCCTAAAAAAAGAATACAGGCTCCTATCTTTATTGTCCTTCATGAACACAATAGCACTTAACTTTACATTTTTACACCTGCTAGATAAACCTGTGACTCGCCATAAGAGTGCTTAATGAAAAGCAGAGTATAAAAGCGGCATTCTCTGGTTTGTCTTCATTCAGTGTGAGGCAAAATAGCAGTAGAATTACAAAACTCGTAATTTTGATTTGGAGAGCTTTTGAAAATCTCTTAGAAATAGCAAATTGAAAACTGAAGGGAAAGTTATCATGGCTGGTTTACTGAGTAAGTACAAACCATATAACACATTCAGCAGTAAAAGATAAAAAAAAAAGTAAAATTATCCCAGTAACAGGCCGTGAAAGCCCGTAGGTTTTTGAGACGTTGAGGCTCCCATATATTCTCTAGACAATCGGCTCACAGATGGTGGTAAGTTTGTCAGCCTTACGCGTCGGTCGCCCTTCACCCCCCAGTAATATTCCTAGTACTCATTTCTGTTAGTGGCTGAGTCGATCCTAGGGCCAGAGTGAGGCTGGAATCATCAGGTAAATTGAAAAAAAAAAATCTCATTGGGACTCGTACCCACGACTTTCCGGCTTGTAGCATAGTGCTTCAACCAACTACATTCACAAGTAGCTGCACAATTTTGACATAGTTGACAAGGGGCGTTCAACTAAATCTAGCGCTCATATTTCAGATATAATTAGCTATTCTGTTTACTGCATACTCTGAATTAGAGTTTTACTAAGTTTCCTTGATGTGCTCTCGCCCTAAGGAGTGATTGTTATGAGAATGTAAATTGGAAGTCCACCACAAAATTATGTATGTTTATCAGGTCAATACGTTGAAGCCAGGCCACAGGTCAGGAATATCTCCGAACGGGCGACGCAGTTCTTACGAACAGTGTCCATCTAACGCCGCCCTGATAGTAGAGTACGACCGGGTTGATGTTGCAGCTTCGCTCTAGAAATGTATTCGGGACGTGCTGGGCACGAACCTCGGCCAGGACATCGGCTATCCTGACTGAGGTTTTTCGTGCTTTCCCTCAGTCCCTCTAGCGAAATGCCTGAGTAGTTTCCCGATTAGGCCACGGCCACTTCCTCCCAAATATATCTAGTTCATTGTTCGCTATTCATCCTATTATTAGACGCCATGTAGTTTTAGACACTACCAAAGAAACTCCGTGGCCTGTAGTCCGCAAGCGGTCTATACCGACCGAGCGACCGTCTCTTGTCGGCGAAGTTAATGCCAACTTTTGCGGATAGAGGGTGTCGGGTGGTCAGCGCAACGGATCCCCACGCCGTTAATCTCGGTTTCCTAGACTGGAGCCGCTACTTCCTTTAGAAGCTCTTTACAAAGTAAAGAGGACGGCCTTGCGCGAAATTTATATGCCTTTGATCTATTATCATCACATGTACCGCTGGGTAAATATTCTTCAAAATTCAATAAGCAGACTATCAACAAATTCAGTAGGGTAATTACAGTTTTCAGCCATGTTGTTCATATTAAAGGCAATTTTGTAGAAGATCATAAATTGACTTTTCCATATATCCGGCAAATCATTTCAAACAGGTTAAATTTCGCATGGGGGGGGAGTCCAGTTGGATCCACTCGGCACTGGGGCTACTGATTGGGCTATTGTACCTGCCCCGGGTGATTATGATGATGGAGAATTTGGTAGAATGAAGATTGGCAGGGGAAACCGAAGTAGTCGGAGAAAACCTACATCAGCACCACTTTGTCCACCACAAATCCCACTTACCCAGACCCGAGTTTGAACCCAGACCGCGGCGGTGGGAAGCCAGCGACTAACAGCTTGTGCTATGGCGCGGCCACATTTCAAACAGATTACTGAATTTTGAAATGGGAGAATTTTACCAAATGACTTTTGATAGTTCTGACTTTCAGCCATACTGACCTACAATAAAGCCTAGTTTATGCAATATAAGGCAATAAATAGAATTTTCTATATATCCTATAAACCATTCCCGGGAGATTTTGTTGTAAAAACATATATATCAAGGACTCATAATAAATTATAGTTTTATTGGGTCATAAACTGAATATTCTATATATTCCATGAATTATTTTTCTCAAATTCCACCTTCCTTGTGGTCGCAACCTGCTCTAAATGGGGTCGACGAGACTTCAGGACGTATTTAAGATACAGTTGTAACCATGCAAAATTTTGACAAGTCAGTCGGTAAGTTTTAATAAAAGGAATTTCGGGAAAATAGCCGCAGAAAGTGATACATATGGCGATTTGACCGTGACTGTACAGAAGCATTTTATTACTTAAGATAAACACAGAGTGTTTGTAAATCTGTTCACGTTCTCGCTCTTTTATATCAAGCAGGGTCGCGTAAATTGATGCGTTCTTTTAGATTGGGTCGCAGTTTGATAGATTTTGAGATTCTATGCCATGAACACTTCCACACCTATTGTTGAAATTAGACATAGCTGGCTTCCGCAAAGTTGCATGTCATATCTCCTATTTTAAGTAATCTTCATAAACCTTAATCAAGGCCGTTGGTAATTATATGTTCACCAGGGGTTGTCCAGTTCGCTATAATCCATTTGGTTTTGAGGGACCAACGACAGCATTTTTCAATTTCCCAAAACGTGCGCGTTTTTTTTTGTGTGTGAAAATTTCGCAGTGAATATTTTATATAATGATTCAACTGATTCCACACACCTAATAAATAATTCAGAAAACTATGGAATTAGCATGACTCCCTAATCCTGTGCTGTATCGATACAAACTAGTAAAAACCTCTAGCTGCTAAAATTTAAGCATTGTTTACCTCGAAACTTTAGTTTAAATTAATATTTTTTAACTCTGGCATCCAGTTCTTTTCCTACAAATGTAGGGCACATGTTGCCATCGGTATGCCAAAACATTTTTATAATATGGTCCGTGGGTAGGTACCCAGGATACTATGTGGCCCCTTAGTGTTATGGAGTCGGACAGCCCTGTAACACAGATGGGGTGCAAGTGTTCCGATTTGCTTCTTCCGCAACGACATTAAAGGCATCTCCTTCCCCATCAAGGAACAATCTTATTGTAATTCGAAAGACTTGCATAAGGTATGATAATTTACTGGAAAAGCAGGAAGTTCTGGAAATAATCTGGGGTGTATATTTCCTTTCAAATGCATCATTTAATGATATCGCGACATGAACGTAAACTGCCGGTTAATGATTGAAGTCTATAAATTCTCTGAATAATTTTCCCTAATACAAATTCCGATATCTTAAATTTTCCAGACTCAAAATTTGGAATTTGAAATTGTTAACACATAAAATGGGATTTTACGGAACCTGCATAATTCCATACAGAATTTCATATGAATTAATTACATCCAGTTTTTCGTTAATTATTGGCATAAATTCTAAAATTCAATAAGAATTTTAGCCATCGTTCTGTTATAGTTTACATTCGGACAGAAAGATACTTTTAAAAAAAATGGGTATTTTTCGAAGATATGGAAATATGTAAAATTTCCTAATTTCACGTTAAATAACTATATTTTTCACTCCTAGATCATTGTCCGAGTAACCCGAAACGTTTGTTTCTCCGTGTGTGGTCGGACATGAATTGTAATTGACGTCACACTGCACATATTACGTAGCATCTAGTGACAGGATTTACTAACATCAGACTAATTATATTGTGACATGTTGAGCGTATTGGGCGTATAACGCGACAAATAACTTCACGCCGTATTTGATATAGCGAATTTTATTTCACATTCGCACTTACAATCACCCAAATTACAGATTCACAATTACTGCTATCTGCAGTATCACAAATACTATACTCCAAATGCCAGAATACAACTGACTGGTTGCTGGCTAACTCGGAACTAACTCGGAGGTAGCTCGAGGACT